>NW_027362761.1:1237897846-1238160346 GCF_046119375.1 Phyllobates terribilis | reverse complement strand
CCAGCTCCTTACATTTAAGGGTATCTGGTCATTCCTGTAGTAGCAGAATATACAACCCACGGCGACAACACACGCCTCATCGTAAAATGCTTCCACGAGTGCCCGGCTGTGTGTGGAACCATCTGGTGTTCGCGTTCCATCTTCCTAATGAAGGAGAACTCAAGTTCCCCGTCGAGTACCTGCTCAGGAATCTGACGCCTTGCCAAGCACTGCAGCCCTTCATCAAACTGAATCCCATACTGAAATACCAAGCACGAGAAATGATCCGGAGACTTAAGAAGGAAATTCTGGGGTCGTCTCAGGATTCTAGGTAAGATCCGTGTGTGATATGTGTGATCTAGTGAGAGACGCATTGGGGCAGATGTATTACATGAAGACCAGGGGCGGACACTGACAGTGAAGGGCCCCACCATCCATCATACACATAGTTACACCAGGCACACGTATAAAATACTACAAACATATTACACATGTATACACGGTGCACACATGAGCACATACACACATATACACAATGTCATTATTCTGATGCTCTTCTTCAGACCATCAGAAGATTTCTTTTTTGTTCATTCATTCATTCATTCATTCATTCAGGTATAAAACCCAAACGTATTTTTCTACATAAACTTATGAGGTCTTGGTTATTACAAGAGGAGCTGCATTTTTTTCAGTGCCATTTTGTCAACTGTCTCAGAGTGTCCCTTTCCTATTAACTTCTTCATGGGTTTAATGTCCAATGACAACATTTTTTATGGCATTCACCGATTGTCAAATGTAATCTGGAAGGATTTTCCTAGGAATAGGGGAAAAAGGAGGTGAGAGGTAAGATGTATGCTTAACGGATTGTGCTGTCCAGGCTGACCTCTAGAAATGAATAAATCCAGTATCCGGTCACAGTTATGGACTTCAGCCGTCCTGGTAGATCATGGACAAATCCTTCAAGGAAGTTCCAGTGTTAATGGACAATAAAAGTAAAATACCAGGAAACGGCGCTTCAACCACGGAAAATAAAAAGATATCCAGAAACCCTCTTTTTTAACAGGCCTTTATTTTAAAACTCCCGTCCTATCTGAGGGATTCAACCCAATTAGTTGAGGAGACTAGAGACATAATATGGGAAAATGATTATTTATTCATTAGAAGTCACTGCTCTGTACTCCAATATAGACCACAAATTGGGTTTGGGACCTGTGGAATATTACCTATCCCAATATCAAGCCAGAATAAAGATTATTTCTACTGAATGGCCTCTGGTTAATATTAGAGCGTAACATTTTTTCATTTGAAAACAAACTGTATTAACAGCGATTTGGCACCGTGATGGGGACTCAAGTCACCCCAAGTTTTGCCAATCTTTTCATGGGGCAATTCGAGTACCTGTGATTTATTATGTCTAAGATATACATTACTCACATCAAATATTATCACAGCTATATTGATTATTTATTTATCTTCTGACGTGGTACTGAATCTCAAGCTACTTTGTTTGTGGAAGAACTTAGCAAAAATAAATGGGGCGTTTCTTTCACTGCACATATCACTAAGGACAGAATTCTGTTTCTTAGATTTGGAGTTATTTCATATAAATCAGTCGATCGTGAGCAAGACATACTTCAAAACTGCAATTGGGAATGGGTATTTGGATTTCTATAGTGCACATTTCCCTAAATGGAAGAAAAACATACCCTAAAGTCAATTTCATCATCTTACAAAAAATTGTACATCAACTGAGGACTATTAGTGATGAGCAAGTATGTTCGGTTAACCTTTTCGGCGAGTATGCTCGGGCGAGTACCGACTATCTTCAGTGTACTCGGTGATATGTTTGAATTGCTCCCGTGTGCATCATTTGCGACTGTTTGACAGCTTTAATACATGTAGGAATGCTTGTTTCTTTCACATTCCTCACATGTATTAAAGCTGTCAAACAGTCGCAAACCATGCACACAGCGTAACTCAAACATATCACCGAGCACACTGAAGATACTCGGTACTCGCCCGAGCATGCTCGCCGAAAGGGTTAACCGAACATACTCACTCATGACTAAAGACTATGTGACTCAATTTCAATTATTAAAGAAAACAGTTTTGGAAAAAAGTACCCAAAAGAGATAATAAAAACAGCTTTAAAGAAAAATCTCAATCTAACACAAAAGGATTGTCTTGGTAACACTAAACAAAACATGGGTAATAAGAAGGGATAAATTGATATAGCTAGCTGAAAATATAATTTCATGACTACTTATAACAAAGAGAACCAACTGATCCATCAAATTTTAAAGAAATGCTGGTACCTCTTGAAAACAGATCTGATTTTAAAAGAATATATTCCAACAAAACCACTTATTACATTCCGTAGGGGTAAAACCATCAAAAACATGCTAGCGAGTGTAGACCATCTGTGTGACGGATCAGACTTACCCCGGAGAGCCGGGGCTTAGTGCCTACCTGGTACACACCAACCTTCTGTTGACGAGGTTGGACTTGGCTGCCGGCAGACACCAAGCACCACTCCAATGTAGTCCCTGGATGCCACACTCCACCTAGAAGCCAGACGGCGCACAGCAAGATGGATGGGAAGTGGAGCTCTGCCACTAGGCAAAGATAAGAGTGGCAACCCCTGACACTTGCCCTGCACAACCCTGAGCTCCCTGACATCCCTAGATGGGTTCTTTCACCCCGTGTGGTGATCCAGTTCCTGCCCCTGTCTTGCCCGAAGCACGGCCCTGACAAGTGCGAGGGACAGCAGGAACGCTAGGGAAACAGACAAGGATAAAAGAAACAACAATCAATCAACATGCACCCAGACTAAGGAAAGGTATAAATGGCAAAGGAGGGTGAGGCAACCCAAAAGGGAGATAAAGAAAATGAAGACAAACCAAACAAACTTCCAAACAGCAATCTCCGGAGACATCTCCTAAAGGACTTCTTCTTCCACAGCTCACACCTCCAAACTGAAACTAAGGTAAAGCAAGCTATCACTAGCAACTACCCAAGCGCCTAGGTGAGTACTTATACCAGAGGGGAGTGGAGAAATCAGAACAGCTGAGATAACTCAGGACAAACAGAACTGTTTAACCATTACAACCAACAAACAAGGGAAATCTGCACAGTTACCTAGAAAGCAAAGTAGATCCCACCAGTGGAGGCGTGCGTGTAGCCATCGCTGCGATCTTCTGACTCCTGCAATAGAGAGGAGACCACTCTCTGTTGCGGTACCTCCGTGACCCCCAGTATGCTAAAAAAGGGAGAATTCAAGGAATCTTTTCAAAATACTAATGTAGCATTTGATAAAAAGAAAGGAGTAGGTAGATGCAGCATAAAAAAATGTTGCTGTTGTAGGATCATAGATCATGGGGCAAAACAGATCAGAGCGAACAGAACTGATGAAACATTCACCATTAATCAGGAGTTATCATGTAATTCAGATTGTTATTTATGTTGTTACGAGTGTTTGTGGATATCAAGAATGGTTTACTGAAACAAAGTCTTTCACATCATTTGACCATTAAACCCAATAAAAACGTTGCTTCACTTCAGGTTCCTCCCTCTACGACAGATCCTAATACAAACACTGAATAGAAGAAAGGTTTTAAATTCCAAAGAATCCTGCTGGATACTTAAGCTGCAAAGTCTGTATCCAGATGGACTGAACCATGTAATGGAAGAAGTCTAGCAGAGTAAAATACACAAATAACTCCTTAACAGTTCGTTCACTCAGTATAGTAACATATACTCACCTTCATCCCTATGACGACAGTGCAATTAATGCATGTGTGGCGCCCCTGAGGGTTCAGTCGCCACAGGGGTACTGCACCTCAGATTGAGGTGTGGTATCTCCTCTCCAAGGTAAGGATAGAGCACCTCTCAGGACCCCACCTCTTCACTCAACACTACACCACTCCTGTCCTGTAGGGGGCCTATATGCACAAGGGTGCTGCCCCAGCCGGGATAAAGGAGATCGGGGGGGGGGGACCAAAGTTAGGGGGAACCTAGTAGTGGGTGAGGGCACACCTTTAGGTTACACTTGTGAAACATATTTAAATTAAGGCCATCTTAGGTTCATGGTCTTTGATTGTAAATCTTCATCGCTGAACGTGGCTTTCTGTGTGAACCTGCAGCCTATTGAAGATACACAGTCCTCGTACTCTGGCTTTGAGGCGAGGAGCGGGTCGGAGTTAACCACTGCCTCTACCCGGTCAAGGTCCCTACCTAAGAAGGCCTGGAGGGGAGTAGAGGAGAAAAGCTCCACAGGCAAAAGGATCCCAGGCGATACGGACGGAGCGGCATACGCCACCTGTCCTCACTATTCTGGCCAAGCCAGAGGGACTCCTGCTGCAAGAGGGGACCGGCCCCTGATATCTGACTTTGCTACTTCACGTCTTAGTCGGAGACGCTCCGGAGGCTTAGTGGATCCCACCGGGTAACGGACGGAGCGGAGTCGCCACCCGTACCCTTGTTCTGTGTATAGCCAGAGGGAGACCCAGCCCTACAACACGGGTAATAGTGGGGAATTACGTAGCCTTCCCTTGGTACTGAGGTAGTTAAAAGAAGTGTTCCTGTAGTTAGACCTCGCTGAACTGTTGGTAAGCCAAGCTAAGGGGTTAGCTTCAGTGGTCCAGTCAGTAGAGTAGAGGGGGAACTTAGTGTCCTGATCAAGCTTTGAGTGATATAGAGCTTGTTCCTGGCATAATTCCTTGTGGGCTGCAGTACCTGTAATCAGCCACAAGATGCCACTGTCCTGGGTGCAGATGTCAGGTTGAGTCTGCCAGCAGTGTTACAGACAGTGATGGGGTTAATGCTGTGTGATGACAGCTCACTGAGGGTGGACACTTTAGGAAAATCCCTGCTTAGTTTCCAGAAGCAGGAAGTGATGTTCATTAAGAGATAGGACAGTGAACTGTACGGGCAGCCTGACTATGTGTGGCTGCTAGGGTAGACTGGAGCTCCATACCCTCAGACAGTGGGATCACCAGTGCAAAGGTCTCCCTACGCAAGAGCAAGAGTCCTGTTAGCCGGCCGGAGAAACTCAAAAGAGGAGTTGAGGTCCCGGGGCACTTCTAGTCGGCAAGAAGCAGAGGAAGATAAATAGAACTCCAGGCTAAGACGTGGGGAAGATATCAGATCCGAAACACTGTTGATATTGCAGAAGAGTCTCTTGGGCTAGAGATTACAGAGATGCTTCATTTAAAGAGGGAACCAGGGCTGAAGATGTTGCCAGCGCCTGTGAGAGAGATAATAACCTGTCGGGCCTTATCCATTATATCTGCCTGTAAATACTGTATATATTCCTCTTCCCCAAGTAAAGTCCAAGTTATGGTTAAGAACCTCGTGTCCTCTGAATTTATTGCTTCCCTGGTCCCAAAAGAGAAATGCCTGGAGACAGCCGCGATCAGATGGTTTGAAGTAAGTGGAGAGCACCACATACACAGCCACACATCAGAGGGAGGACACGTATTGTCTGTAGGGTGCCAGAGCGAGAGGGGGCTACAGCTCGCCCACGACTACCTCGCTGGGGCACCTTACACACGCACCACATATGGACAGGAGAGGACCTAGTGGGAAATTCTAGGAACACTCTGGTGCGGGGGTCCTGATTCATGCACCCGAACTACCCAGAGTGTGTTGAACCCCCTTCCTGGTGGCCGCAGCGCGCCGTGAGGAGAGAGGAGAAGCCTTGCAGCTGATGCCTAACAACGTGAGTAAAGCTTGGAAGACTGCATCCATTGCCTCCGGTCCCTTATCCCTGATCCGTATTCTCTGCCCTGAGGCCCTGCTCCGCCTGTGGGGAGTAGTACCATCTTCTGCTGCCACTACATCCCGCCTCAGAGGACTGCCGCAGCGCTGGTGGCGTCGTCATTGAATCCACTCAATTACCACCGTCCCTCCTAGCCCTTATTTTGATGTGACGATCCTGGGCACGGGCCGGGCCTAGGCCACGACTGCATCCACCCTACATGGAGGCCCGGTTCCGAGTACCCCCATCTCTCAGGGTGGGCTAGCGAGTCAGTGTGAGGTGTCACAAAGTTGGCGTAGTCGGCAGGATTGCGTGCTCGCAGCAACGGAACAAGTTATCCCCATTGCTACCGGGTACTGTGTGCCTTTACAACAGACTGTCGTTTTACATCGCATGTGGCGTCCGCCCAAGAAGAACAGATACCATTATGTGCAAAAAGGACAGCAACCCAGCACCTCCCATCGTGCGCCTGGCTCCCCCATGGTGCCAAAAGTGCAGACTGCCCCTTCAAATAGAGACAGTCTGCAAGGTAGTGTCCGTCAAGACGGATGGGACATCCCGAGGATTGCCTGTCAGCCTACCGCCCTGAGCCGCCCCGAATAGAGGTGAGTCAAAAACAACGAGGTGTGGCCACAACAATCCGAGACTCACCGCACCCTGAAGCATTGATGGACGCCGCCGAGGAGAGTCGTTCCAAGCCCTCCAACGCTGGCCCACGAGCTGCTACCTTCCATGGCTTGGGACGAATGTACCTAACCCCGGAGGAGGCAGAGTTCCTCCGTGGAGAGACGCAGGACCTGACCCGGAGGGTTGAAGAGGCCCAGCGATCGGTGTCCGCAGCATGGCGAGAGGAGGTGTTGCAAAAGATCCGGTCCCACCGCCAAGGTTCTGCAAGCCTAACTATTGGAGCAGCAGCCCAGGAGGAGGAAACCCCGGAGGCCTCGTGCAGCCCAGGAGCGGGTAAGCAAGAAATCCCCGTCCCGGGCAACAGATGCACAGAGGCCCTCCTGGATCTGATGCTGGCACCCCTGTCCCCGGGCGCCGTTGTCTGGCAGCAGCTCTCAGCTCCGGAGCTCGAGGCCCAAGTGACCGCCACTGCCGGAGGCCTGCTATGCCTCCCGACTCCCAGTCAGCAGGATCCTGCCCTTAAAGGGGAGACCACCAGCCCCAACCCGGACTGGTACGTACTGGTCGAGGACCTGAAGCAACCCCTGCTGTCAACGCTACACGCGCCTCCGGTCACCTGCCCGGCGGCGGAAGAGATGGCCTGAGACAACCAGGGGGGGGACCTGATGGGCTTCCCCCAGGAGACCCGGGCTGAAGCGCAGAGGAGGGAGGAGTTCTGCAGAAAGGAGCTCCTCCAACACGATAAGGAGCGGCGGGAGAGGAGGATCCGCTGCAAGCACCTGGAGGTGCGCTCTAAAGCCGCTAAAACCAGGGCCCGCCGGGCAGAGGCCGGGCGTCCGAGCCCCCGGGAGGAAGGTCTGATAGTCCGCTTCCACCAGGAGACCCGGGCTGAAGCGCAGACGAGGGAGGAGTTCTGCAGAAAGGAGCTCCTCCAACTTGATAAGGAACGGCGGGAAAGGAGGATCCGCTGCGAGCACCTGGAGGTGCGCTCTAAAGCCGCTAAAACCAGGGCCCGCCGGGCAGAGGCCGCCCGTCCGAGCCCAAGGGTGGAAGGTCTGATAGTCCGCTTCCACCAGGAGGCGGGATGGGGCTTCGTACGGAGTCCCCAGTTTGCGCAGGATGTCTTCGTCAGCCGACGGGACGTCGAGCCGCAACTCAAAGAGGGGCATCCTGGCCGGAACCTCTACCCGGGTGATCTGGTGTCATACACCTGTAAGGTGCCCCAGCGAGGTAGTCGTGGGCAAGCTGTAGCCCCCTCTCGCTATGGCACCCTACAGACAATACGTGTCCTCCCTCTGAAGTGTGGCTGTGTATGTAGTGCTCTTCACTTACTTCAAGCCATCCGATCGCGGATGTCTCCAGGCAATTTTCTTCTGGGACCAGGGCAGCAATAATTTCAGAGGACACGAGGTTCTTAACCAGAACTTGGACTTTACTTGGGGAAGAGGAATATATACAATATTTACAGTCAGATATAATGGATAAGGCCCGACAGGCAATCATCTCCCTCACAGGCGCTGTTAACTGCTTCAGCCCTGGTTCCCTCTTTTAGCCTGGAGTCCTATTTAGCTTCCTCTGCTTCCTGCAGACTAGAAGTGCCCTGTGTCCTCACTACGCTTTGATGAGTTTATCCGGCAGGCGAACAGGACTCGTGCTCTTGTGTGGGGAGAATTGCGCACTGGGATCTCACTGTCTGAGGGTTCGGAGCTCCCGTCTACCCTAGCAGCCACTATAGTCAGGCTGTCTGATCAACTTGCAATCTCATCTTGTACTGAAGAATCACTTCCTGATTCTGGAAACTAAACAGAGACTTTCCTAATGTGCCCACCCTCTGTGAGCTGTCATCCCACAGCATTAACTCGTCCCTGTCTGTAACACTGCTAGAAGACTCAACCTGACATCTGCACCCAGGATAGTGGCATCTTATGACTGTTTACAGGTACTGCAGCCCACAATAAATTATGCCAGGAACAGGCTCTATATCACTGAAGGCTTGATCCGGGCACTAAGTTCCCCCTCTACTCTACTGACTGGACCACTGAAGCTAACCCTTTAGCTTGGCCTACCACAATTTAGAGAAGATTAACTAAGGGAACATTTTCCTTAACTACTTCAGTGCCTAGGGAAGGCTACATCCTTCCCCACTAATACATTCCCCAACACTTTAATGTTGGTCGTCCCCGACCACACTAAACAATCAACAAAAATCAGCAGCTATGACATCATATCACATTACTATAGTTACTAAAACACTTTAGTATACGACTGGTCCTGAAGTCGTCTTCTTAGATGGGAGACCGGCCCTTCTCGGTTAAGGGCCCTGGAACAGCAATTCAGGACAGTCCATTATCAACTTTTCAAAACTTTCCCAGGAGTACGGGTCCTTCTTGGTAAGGACCCTGGAAACACAGTGTCCATGTCCATATTTTTAAGACAGGCCAACACCTCAATACCCCCCAATCTCAAGGGCTGCATTCTGAGGCACACAGTCACAGGTAACACCCTGTGAGTCTCTTTCTTCTTGGCCCTAGCGGGGGTCACCGGTTCTTCCCGCTAGGCCGCAAGTCTCTTAGATTTGGTGGATATCCATCCTCAAGGTGTGCCTCAGCATTTTAAATTCCAGCAGAAAAAGGCGCAGCAAGCGCAACAAGCGAAAAATAAAAAGTAAAAACAAAAAGAGCAGCTCTCCTGGGCACACAACTTCGGTGCTGCTTAAGGCCTTCCTGGCCTGGGAGGTAGGGGAACAGTCCTCCATTTTTCTCTCTAACCTAATTCAACATGGGGCACTCCGCCCCCATTGGGAAACAGTCCCAGAATCAGGACCACAGCTGGTGGGTCCTAGTAGAAGAAAAGGTGAAAGGTCAACGGACCTTTTAGCCAGCTCACTTCTTCCGGGCCTCCTTCCGTTCCTTCATGAAGGCGGCCCATGCTGCAGAGGAAGGTGGCTTCTTCCACCTCCAAGGCTGATTGGGGTACTTAGTAGGCCCAGGGTCCTCGTCCGAGGATGTAGCACTGCCACAGCCGACCTGGGTAGGGCCGTAGCTGGTCACTGTAAAGCTGTGGACGACATTACTGGTGCCAGCTTGAATTTCCCCGACAGCTCTCTCAGCCCCTCCTGGGTATTGTGGCACCGACTCCTCCTCTGGCACCTCACTAGGGAAGTCAGCTTCCTTGCCACTTGCCAGATCTTCCTCTTCCTCGCTCACAATCTCCCCCCACTGCCGCCTCATAGGCTCCTCTGCTGGCGGAGCACTGGCCTTAGGTGGGGGCAGAAAGCCTTTAGGGGCTTCCTTAGCCCAGCGCTGCTTAGCCTCCCTCTTGGCCCTCCTTCTGAAGACCTCTTCATCCTTTTCCAGGACATCTTTCCATTCATACGGTCGGGTGAGCGCAGCCGCGTACCACCCTCCGGAACACTCACACTTAACGAAGTGCACTATGTCCCCCACACGCAGATTGTGAAGGCGATCAGGCAGATAATCTCGCTTAATTACCTCGCGAGTAACGAACACCTCGTGCC
Source organism: Phyllobates terribilis (assembly GCF_046119375.1). Classification (NCBI taxonomy): domain Eukaryota; kingdom Metazoa; phylum Chordata; class Amphibia; order Anura; family Dendrobatidae; genus Phyllobates; species Phyllobates terribilis. The sequence goes on along the minus strand of NW_027362761.1, from coordinate 1,238,150,465 downwards.
CGATCCACTCTTCCTCCAGGAATCCGTACCCCTCACGGATGTGGAACTCAAGGACTCGTCCCCGAGTCTGGGACGCCTCCACCGACTCTCTCCGCGCCGCATTGGACCCTTCCAGCCAGCCTCTGAGGAAGGTGTCGGTCCATCGCCGCTGCTCTCTTGGCGTCATTGGGGGGTTGCGGGTAGTCCACTTCAGACTCCGGAGCTTGGAGTAACACTTCGCCGAGGGGGTGTTGATGGCCTCCACTGCCAGCTGCCAAAAACTCTCTTGCGGGGCCCTCTTCCTGGGAGGCCTCACCTCTGCCTCTGCACCATCCCCTTCAGGCCTAGGGGCCCCTGTCGCCGTGGAAGCTGTCGCGGCAGGCGAAACCGGCCGCTGGGGTATAGGCTGCTCACCTCCATCAGGCTCCGCTGCAGCTGTTGCTCCGGCCCCACCAGAATGTTCTCCACCCTCGGCCAAGGGGGACGGATCTTCCGGCATCCGGCTCCAGTACCACATGCAGAACCCATGGATAAGCAGGCCCAGCTCCGGATCGGGCCTAGTGGACCACTGGACAGCCACTGGGGGTAAAGACTCACGAGCGGCATCCGCGAGCGACTCTCTCTTGCAGCCCCTGGGGTACTCAGCTCTAGCATCCCCTCCTCAGCGCGCATTCCGGACAGGTCATCCGATCCTCCAGTTGCCATCTTCGCAAAGCATCCACCGCAGCACCTCCTTCCTCTCGTGTGCTGGACGGAAAATGGCGCTGGTCGCTTACCAGTGACGCGCGTCCTGCGCGTCCAACTCCTCCTCTTCCTGGGCCGGCTTTCTGACGCGACCGCCGCGTCACTCGTCACTCTCGGCAGCTCCGCCTTCAGCTGCGCCCCTTCTCTGTGCGAACTGATACTCACGGGGCCGGACTTCACTTTACGCCGCGCCCTCTTCCTCACTGGACGTCCCATCCTGGGACGCATCTTCACTGCTGGGACCATCCTTCTTCGGGCCGGAACTCGTAGGGGTTGGACATCTTTTCGCGCTCTCAGGCGCCGTCCACTCCCACGATAGGCGGTTCTTCTCCCAGACCTTACCGCCATTGTCACCATCTTGGAATCCATGCTTCGGGCTGCCATCTTGGGCCACATGCCTTCCAACACTTTTTCCTCAGTGTTCTGCGTCGGCTCTTCCCCGCTTTCTTCATGCGAGGAGCTCGCATGCTGCCGACTACGCCAAATGTAAGGTGCCCCAGCGAGGTAGTCGTGGGCGAGCTGTAGCCCCCTCTCGCTATGGCACCCTACAGACAATAATTGTCCTCCCTCTGAAGTGTGGCTGTGTATGTAGTGCTCTTCACTTACTTCAAGCCATCCGATCGCGGATGTCTCCAGGCAATTTTCTTCTGGGACCAGGGCAGCAATAATTTCAGAGGACACGAGGTTCTTAACCAGAACTTGGACTTTACTTGGGGAAGAGGAATATATACAAAATTTACAGTCAGATATAATGGATAAGGCCCGACAGGCAATCATCTCTCTCACAGGCGCTGTTAACTGCTTCAGCCCTGGTTCCCTCTTTAGGCGGAGCATCTCTGTGGCTATAATTCCTGGCCCAAGAGACTCCTCTGTATTGACAGTGACCTAGATCCGATATCTCTCCCCCACATCTTAGCCTGGAGTCCTATTTAGCTTCCTCTGCTTCCTGCAGACTAGAAGTGCCCTGTGTCCTCACTACGCTTTGATGAATTTCTCCGGCAGGCGAACAGGACTCGTGCTCTTGTGTGGGGAGGATTGCGCACTGGGATCTCACTGTCTGAGGGTTCGGAGCTCCCGTCTACCCTAGCAGCCACTATAGTCAGGCTATCTGATCAACTTGCAATCTCAACTCGTACTGAAGAATCACTTCCTGATTCTGGAAACTAAACAGAGACTTTCCTAATGTGCCCACCCTCTGTGAGCTGTCATCCCACAGCATTAACTCGTCCCTGTCTGTAACACTGCTAGCAGACTCAACCTGACATCTGCACCCAGGACAGTGGCATCTTGTGGCTGTTTACAGGTACTGCAGCCCACAATAAATTATGCCAGGAACAGGCTCTATATCACTCAAGGCTTGATCCGGGCACTAAGTTCCCCCTCTACTCTACTGACTGGACCACTGAAGCTAACCCCTTAGCTTGGCCTACCACAGTTCAGAGAGGATTAACTAAGGGAATATTTTCCTTAACTACTTCAGTGCCTGGGGAAGGCTACATCCTTCCCCACTATTACACACCCGCCACCACGGGGTGCGTGGCCGGTACACCCTGGACGTCCACAGGGTGTTCAAGGGTGAGACCCCCACGCGCCTGCTAATAGAGGACAGTGCAGACCTACAGAGGGATTTGGATAAGCTGGGTAGGTGGAGCATTAAATGGCAAATGAGGTTTAATGAGGAGAAACGTAAGGTCATACATATGGGAAGGAAAAATGGAAGTCACCAGTACTCACTGAATGGGAAATCATTGGGGAATTCAGAGATGGAGAAGGACTTGGGCATCTTGATTGATAGCAAACTAAATTGGAGTGCCCAAAGTCAGGCGGCTGCTGTAAGGGCAAACAGGGTAATGGGATGTATCAGAAGAGGTATAGCTGCAAAGGAGGAGAACATTGTTCTTCCACTGTACAAAGCACTGGTCAGACCACACTTGGAATACTGTGCTCAGTTATGGGCCCCAATATATAGAAAGGATAGAAATGAGCTTGAAAAGGTACAAAGGAGGGCAACAAAATTAATAAAGGGAATGGAGGGACTGCAGTACCCAGAGAGGTTGACAAAACTAGGACTATTCAGCCTGGAAAAGAGAAGGTTGAGGGGGGACATAATAAATGTGTACAAATATGTTAGGGGACAGTATAGAGATCTTGCCCGGGATTTGTTCAAAAGGAGGGATATTACGGTAACAAGAGGGCACTCACTAAGACTGGAAGAGAAAAGGTTTCAGCACCAGCATAGGAAGGGGTTCTTTACGGTAAGAGCAGTGAGAATATGGAATTCACTGAGTGAGGAGACGGTAATGTCGGATTCACTAAACCAGTTCAAGCGGGGACTGGATGCATTTCTACATACCAGGCAGATTTCAGCGTATACTTAAAAATATAATAAAATAGTAGGTTGATACAGGGATTTATTCTGACTGCTGGTTTCAGAGTCGGGAGGGAATTTTTCCTCAGGTGAAGATTGGCCAAATCATTTGGGGTTTTTGCCTCCTCTGGATCAACTTTAGGAATTACAGAACTAACAGGTCGAACTTGATGGACGCAAGTCTTTATTCGGCTTTACTAACTATGTTACTATGTTACTATGGTCAGGCTCCGTAGGGAGGAATGAGTCTTTTCCCCGGTGGGGATACCTTGACTGAGCAGCCCCGGAGGTTGTACCTCCCTGTTGACTAGTTACTGTTTTATGTTATTATGTTCTATGTTGCACCCGGATTTAAGTTTGAAAGAGACATTTGTCCCTGCGGACGCTAGCAGTAGACAGACTCCTTATTGTATATAGTTTTGCATCTATTTAGGTGCTCCCTATTGGTTTTATGCAAAACCACCTCTACCTCTGACCTCAGACCTCAGAAGAAAAACCTGTCTGGAGTGGCTCTCCTGGAGGTCCAACTCTGGATCTCCATGCCCTGCAGCCACCCCAGGGCCCACGTTGAGGGTTTGGGACAGGTCCCTCATGCTGCTGAACTGACACTTTCTACTGTATTTTCTACTGATCTGTCTACTTGCATAATGTCTCTTTGATGTTTTATACCTTTGTACTATTTAATCTCTAACATTTAAGAATTGAGCCTCCCTTAAAGGGAAGATAGTTTTACTGTTATAAAAGCATATAAAAAGTCTGTACCAATGCTTTGCTCTCTTTGCAGCCGGCGGACGTGCTGTGTTTCACCAGGGGGGAATGTGGCGCCCCTGAGGGTTCAGTCGCCACAGGGGTACTGCACCTCAGATTGAGGTGTGGTATCTCCTCTCCGAGGTAAGGATGGAGCACCTCTCAGGACCCCACTTCTTCACTCAACACTACACCACTCCTGTCCTATAGGGGGCCTATATGCACCAGGGTGCTGCCCCAGCCGGGATAGAGGAGATGGGGGGGACCAAAGTTAGGGGTAACCTAGTAGTGGGTGAGGGTGGAGGACACACCTTTAGGTTACACTTGCTGATACATATTTAAATTACGGCCATCTTAGGTTCATGGTCTTTAATTGTGATCTTCATCGCTGAATGTGGCTTTCTGTTAAGAACCTGCAGCTGATTGAAGATACACGGTCCTCGTTCTCTGGCCTTGAGGCGAGGAGCGGGCTAGAGTTAACGGCTGTCTCATCCCGGTCAAGGTCCCTACCTAAGAAGGCCTGGAGGGGAGTAGAGGAGAAAAGCTCCACAGGCAAAAGGATCCCTGGGAACACGGACGGAGCGGCGTATGCCACCTGCTACCCTCATTCTGGCCAAGCCAGAGGGACTCCTGCTGCAAGAGGGGACCGGCCCCCGATATCTGACTCTGCTACTTCACATCTTAGTCGGAGAAGCTCCGGAGGCTCAGTGGATCCCACCGGGTAACGGACGGAGCGGAGTCGCCACCCGTACCCTTGTTCTGTGCATAGTCCAGAGGGAGACCCAGCCTCTAGTCCAGAGAGGACCTAGTGAGAAATTCTAGGAACACTCTGGTGCGGGGGTCCTGATTCATGCACCCAAACTACCCGGAGTGTGCTGAACCCCTTCCTGGTGGCCGCAGCGCGCCGTGAGGAGCGAGGAGAAGCCTTGCAGCTGACACCTAACAACGTGAGTAAAGCTTGGAAGACTGCATCCATTGCCTCCGGTCCCTTATTTCAGCGTGGCACCACACCACACCACCCACTACGACTCCCCTGATCTTGATTCTCGGCCCTGAGCCCCTGCTCCGCCTGTGGGGAGTAGTACCATCTGCTGCTGCCACTACATCCCACCTCAGAGGACTGAACGCAGTTCTGGTGGCGAATCACCAGGTACCACAGGTGGCATAGTCATTACATCCACTCGATTACCACCGTCACTTCTAGCCCTTATTTTGATGTGACGACCCTGGGCACGGGCCGGGCCTGGGCCACGACTGCATCCACCCTACATGGAGGCCCGGTTCCGAGTACCCCCATCTCTCAGGGTGGGCTAGCGAGTCAGTGTGAGGCGTCACACATGATTAGACAGTCATGCACAGAGCAGTATGCACAGAGAAAAGTATTCACCACCCCCCCAACCCCCACTTGGCTTTTTACCTATTTTGTTACATTAGAACCTATGTGTAAATAGTTCTGTAATCCGATTTCTGTGTGATGCATCAGCACCAAATAATCTAAGGTGGAGAAGTGAGAAAAATATAGGCATAAATTTATGGGCTCAAATAACTAAAAATTGGCATGCACATATGTATTCACCCCTTTTGCTGTGAAGTCCCTAAAAGTTTCTGGTGTAAGCAATTCCCTTCACAAGTCTCATTCTTAGTGGCAGGACATGTGTGCAATCTAAGTGTCACATATCTCTCAGTATATACACTTTACCTTTTCTGAAAGGCCATTAACAAGGAGATCTCCAAACACCACGATAAGCACCAAGGAGATCTCCAAACACCACCATGAAGACCAAGGAGATCTCCAAACACCACCATGAAGACCAAGTAGATCTCCAAACACCACCATGAAGACCAAAGAGATCTCCAAACACCACCATGAACACCAAGTAAAGTAGATCTCCAAACACCACCATGAAGACCAAGGAGATCTCCAAACACCACCATGAACACCAAGTAGATCTCCAAACACCACCATGAACACCAAGTAGATCTCCAAACACCACCATGAAGACCAAAAAGATCTCCAAACACCACCATGAACACCAAGTAGATCTCCAAACACCACCATGAAGACCAAAGAGATCGCCAAACACCACCATGAACACCAAGTAGATCTCCAAACACCACCATGAAGACCAAGGAGATCTCCAAACACCACCATGAACACCAAAGAGATCTCCAAACACCACCATGAACACCAAGTAAAGTAGATCTCCAAACACCACCATGAAGACCAAGGAGATCTCCAAACACCACCATGAACACCAAGTAGATCTCCAAACACCACCATGAACACCAAGTAGATCTCCAAACACCACCATGAAGACCAAAAAGATCTCCAAACACCACCATGAACACCAAGTAGATCTCCAAACACCACCATGAAGACCAAAGAGATCGCCAAACACCACCATGAACACCAAGTAGATCTCCAAACACCACCATGAAGACCAAGGAGATCTCCAAACACCACCATGAACACCAAGGAGATCTCCAAACACCACCATGAACACCAAGTAGATCTCCAAACACCACCATGAACACCAAGTAGATCTCCAAACACCACCATGAAGACCAAAGAGATCTCCAAACACCACCATGAACACCAAGGAGATCTCCAAACACCACCATGAAGACCAAGGAGATCTCCAAACACCTCCATGAACACCAAGTAGATCTCCAAACACCACCATGAAGACCAAAGAGATCTCCGAACACCACCATGAACACCAAGCAGATCTCCAAACACCACCATGAAGACCAAGGAAATCTCCAAACAACACCATGAAGACTAAGGAGATCTCCAAACAACACCATGAAGACTAAGGAAATCTCCAAACAACACAACACCATGAAGACTAAGGAGATCTCCAAACAAGTCAGGCACAAAGTTGTTGAGAAGCACAAGTGGGTTATAAAAAAATCTCCCAATCTCTAATGATCCTCCGGTGACCATCAAATCCATTATCATCAAATGGAAAGAACATGGTACCACTCCAACCTGCCAAATGAGGGCCGCCCACCAAAACTCTCAGTCCGGGCAAGGAGGGCATTAATCAGAGAGGCAGCACAGAGACCAAAGGTAACCCTGAAGGAGCTGCACAGTTCCCAAGCAGAGATTGGAGTATCTGTCCATATGACCACGTTAAGTAGCATATGCCATAGAGGTGGCCTTTATGGAAGAGTGGACAGAAAAAGCCTTTAATTACACACAAATATTGTAAGGCTCGTTTTGAGTTTGCCAAAAGACATGTGGGAGACTCCCAAAATGTATGGAGGAAGGGGCTGTGGTCAGATGAGACCAAAATGTAACTTTTTGGCCATCAAGGTAAATGCTGTTTCTGGAGCCAAACCAACACAGCTCATGACCCCAAAAACACCACACCCACAGCAAAACATGGTGGTGCCACCATCATGCTGTGGCGAAGTGTCTTTCGGCAGCAGGGACAGCGAAAATGGTCCAAGTTGAGGGGAAGATGGATGGTCCAAAATACAGCGATATTCTTGAGCAAAACTTCTTTCAGTCTGTCAGTGATTAGAGACTGGGACAGAGGTTCACCTTCCAACAATACAATGACCCAAAGCGCTAAAGCAACACTCGAGGGTTGTAAGGGGAAACGTGTAAATTTTCTGGAGTGGCCAAGTCACAGCCCCGACCTTAATCCAATTGAGAATCTAAGTAGTAACATAGTAACGTAGGTTGAATAAAGACTAGTGTTGAGCCACCCCCTAGTGTTCGGGTTCGGTTCGTCGAACACCGGGATGTTCGTGGAACTGTTCGTCGAACGCCTTAGAACACTGTCGAACACCGTCGAACACCGTTAAAACCAATGGCAGGCAAATAAAAACGCAGAGAAAACACCTTCAAAGGTGTCCAAAAGCTGACAAACTGCTCAGAAGACACTATCTTTAAAAAAGCCGGCGGACTGCAATTTGCAGCGGGGGGGGGGGGGGACCAGAAAGCTTGGGCCTCCCTGCGCTGTGTATTCCAGCCCCCAGCTGCCTAGTTGTACCTGGTTGGACACAAAAATAGGGCGAAGCCCCACGTATTTTTTTTAAATTATTTCATGAAACTCGGCTCACCTCATGCACGTCACTGACAGCGTGGGAGAATTCTCCTGCGCTTGCCGTGAGCGCAGGAGAGTTCTCTCACGCTCACCGCATGCGCAGGAGAAATCGCCCACGCTGTTAGTGACGTGCATGAGGTGAGCTGAGTTCATTGTACATGAACTCGGCTCATCTTTATGCCGTCACAGCCAGACACTGAGGAGCGCAAGCATGCCTGCACTTCTCAGTGTCTGCGGGATGACAGGCTGGATGGCAGCGTTCTGCTGCGGTCCAGCCTGTCATCTCGATGTAGCAGAGCTGAAGCTGTCCTGGGAACTATGGAAAGGTAAGGATGAGGTTGGTTTATTATTTTTCTTTTATTGCAGGAGATCGTTGGCTTCAGCTGGAATGGGCGTGATGGTAAGTATGGTTTAATTTAGAACAATAAAGGATTGTGTCTTTATTTCAATTAAAGGACTTTATTCTAGGCATTTGTGTTTTTTTTTAACTTTGACTATGGGGTTAGTAATGGGGGTGTCTTATAGACGCCTCTCCATTAATAACCTGGGCTTGATGTCAGCTGGCATTATAAGCTAACATCAACCCCAGCCCTATTACCCCACTGCCACCGCTACAGGGCAGTGGGAAGAGCGAGGCTAAGTGCCAGAATTGGCGCATCCTATGAATGCGCCATTTCTGGGGCGGCTGACGGCTGGTGTTTCTAGCCTGGGAGGGGGCCAATATTCATGGCTCCCTTCCTGGGCTATTAATATCAGCCCCCAGCTGTCTGCCTAGCCTTTGCTAGCTATTAAAATAGGGGGGACCCCATGTCATTTTTTTTTGGGTTCCCCCATTTTAATAGCTAGTAAAGGCTAGGTATTCAGCTGGGGGCTGATATTAGTAGCCTGGGAAGCTCCGTGGGTATTACCCCCTTCCCAGGCTTCAAACATCTGTCCCAGCCGTCTGCTTAACCTCCGCTAGAGACTAAACTTACGGGGACCCCACGCCAATTTTTATTTTACTAAATCCTTTATTTTAACACTAAATGACAAGTACAGTAACCAACACTGTCACTGTACTTCTTATATATGTGACTGACATGTTTCTATCTAATCTATGTGTGATGCTCTATTCTTTCTGTTGTAAATTGTCGGTACCGGTGTATGCGCTGATGAATTGTCGGTACCGGTGTATGCCGCTGATGAATTGTCGGTACCGGTGTATGCCGCTGATGAATTGTCGGTACCGGTGTATGCGCTGATGAATTGTCGGTACCGGTGTATGCCGCTGATGAATTGTCGGTACCGGTGTATGCCGCTGATGAATTGTCGGTACCGGTGTATGCCGCTGATGAATTGTCGGTACCGGTGTATGCCGCTGATGAATTGTCGGTACCGGTGTATGCCGCTGATGAATTGCCGGCTTTTCATGTTTCACTGTGAGCACTGTTCCCATCGATTTGGGCAATCACTGTAATGCCACAACCACCATGGCTGCGGCATTACAGTGAGTGGCAGACAATCCCTGCATGATGTGAAGAAATCCAGTTACGCTTTTGGTGCACGAACAGTTATCGAACATAACCTCGAACACCGCTCATCTCTAATAAAGACCTAGGTCCATCAAGTTCAACCTTTGTCCCCCAGTTGTCCTCCCTACACTATCTTACTAACTTATTGGGACTTGGACTCACAAATTAATGACCATTTTTATTATTGCTGCAACATTACAATTAAAAATGAACCCGTTTATAATTTTTTAATTAGTTTTATTTTTTGTATTACTCTTATGAAATTACTAAAATCCCTGAACCTAAATCTGTTGATCCAGAAGAAGGAAAAACCCCCAGGACACATTCAGCCAATCTGCATCACGGGGTGATCATCACGACCCCCAGAAAAGGCGATCAGGGGCCGATCAGTCCAAGAACCCCGGATCAAATATACGACTATAGGTGTAACAGGCTGTCTAATGTAACTGTAACCTCAATGTTATGTGTATCGAGGAAATCCTCCAGCCCCTGTATAAAGCTGTTATAGTGTCAGCCCCTGTATAAAGCGGTTATAGTGTCAGCCCCTGTATAAAGCTGTTATAGTGTCGCCCCTGTATAAAGCTGTTATAGTGTCGGCTCCTGTATAAAGCTATTATAGTGTCGGCCCCTGTATAAAGCTGTTATAGTGTCGGCCCCTGTATAAAGCCGTTATAGTGTCGGCCCCTGTATAAAGCTGTTATAGTGTCGGCCCCTGTATAAAGCTGTTATAGTGTCGCCCCTGTATAAAGCTGTTATAGTGTCGGCCCCTGTATAAAGCTGTTATAGTGTCGGCCCCTGTATAAAGCTGTTATAGTGTCGCCCCTGTATAAAGCTGTTATAGTGTCGGCCCCTGTATAAAGCTGTTATAGTGTCGGCCCCTGTATAAAGCTGTTATAGTGTCGCCCCTGTATAAAGCTGTTATAGTGTCGGCCCCTGTATAAAGCTGTTATAGTGTCGGCTCCTGTATAAAGCTGTTATAGTGTCGGCCCCTGTATAAAGCTGTTATAGTGTCGGCTCCTGTATAAAGCTGTTATAGTGTCGGCCCCTGTATAAAGCTGTTATAGTGTCGGCTCCTGTATAAAGCTGTTATAGTGTCGGCCCCTGTATAAAGCTGTTATAGTGTCGGCCCCTGTATAAAGCTGTTATAGTGTCGGCCCCTGTATAAAGCTATTATAGTGTCGGCCCCTGTATAAAGCTTTTATAGTGTCGGCCCCTGTATAAAGCTGTTATAGTGTCGCCCCTGTATAAAGCTGTTATAGTGTCGGCCCCTGTATAAAGCTGTTATAGTGTCGGCCCCTGTATAAAGCTGTTATAGTGTCGCCCCTGTATAAAGCTGTTATAGTGTCGGCCCCTGTATAAAGCTGTTATAGTGTCGGCCCCTGTATAAAGCTGTTATAGTGTCGCCCCTGTATAAAGCTGTTATAGTGTCGGCCCCTGTATAAAGCTGTTATAGTGTCGGCTCCTGTATAAAGCTGTTATAGTGTCGGCTCCTGTATAAAGCTGTTATAGTGTCGGCTCCTGTATAAAGCTGTTATAGTGTCGGCTCCTGTATAAAGCTGTTATAGTGTCGGCTCCTGTATAAAGCTGTTATAGTGTCGGCTCCTGTATAAAGCTGTTATAGTGTCGGCCCCTGTATAAAGCTGTTATAGTGTCGGCCCCTGTATAAAGCTGTTATAGTGTCGGCCCCTGTATAAAGCTGTTATAGTGTCGGCTCCTGTATAAAGCTGTTATAGTGTCGGCCCCTGTATAAAGCTGTTATAGTGTCGGCCCCTGTATAAAGCTGTTATAGTGTCGGCCCCTGTATAAAGCTGTTATAGTGTCGCCCCTGTATAAAGCTGTTATAGTGTCGGCCCCTGTATAAAGCTGTTATAGTGTCGGCCCCTGTATAAAGCTGTTATAGTGTCGGCCCCTGTATAAAGCTGTTATAGTGTCGCCCCTGTATAAAGCTGTTATAGTGTCGGCTCCTGTATAAAGCTGTTATAGTGTCGCCCCTGTATAAAGCTGTTATAGTGTCGGCCCCTGTATAAAGCTGTTATAGTGTCGGCCCCTGTATAAAGCTGTTATAGTGTCGGCCCCTGTATAAAGCTGTTATAGTGTCGGCCCCTGTATAAAGCTGTTATAGTGTCGGCCCCTGTATAAAGCTGTTATAGTGTCGGCCCCTGTATAAAGCTGTTATAGTGTCGGCCCCTGTATAAAGCTGTTATAGTGTCGGCCCCTGTATAAAGCTGTTATAGTGTCGGCCCCTGTATAAAGCCGTTATAGTGTCGGCTCCTGTATAAGGCTGTTATAGTGTCGGCTCCTGTATAAAGCTGTTATAGTGTCGGCCCCTGTATAAAGCTGTTATAGTGTCGGCCCCTGTATAAAGCTGTTATAGTGTCGGCCCCTGTATAAAGCCGTTATAGTGTCGGCTCCTGTATAAGGCTGTTATAGTGTCGGCTCCTGTATAAAGCTGTTATAGTGTCGGCCCCTGTATAAAGCTGTTATAGTGTCGGCCCCTGTATAAAGCTGTTATAGTGTCGGCCCCTGTATAAAGCTGTTATAGTGTCGGCTCCTGTATAAAGCTGTTATAGTGTCGGCCCCTGTATAAAGCCGTTATAGTGTCGGCTCCTGTATAAGGCTCTTATAGTGTCGGCCCCTGTATAAAGCCGTTATAGTGTCGGCCCCTGTATAAAGCTGTTATAGTTTCGGCCCCTGTATAAAGCTGTTATAGTGTCGGCTCCTGTATAAGGCTGTTATAGTGTCGGCCCCTGTATAAAGCTGTTATAGTGTCGGCCCCTGTATACAGCTGTTAAAGTGTCGGCCCTGTATAAAGCTGTTATAGTGTCGGCCCCTGTATAAAGCTGTTATAGTGTCGGCCCTGTATAAAGCTGCTATAGTGTCGGCCCCTGTATAAAGCTGTTATAGTGTCGGCCCCTGTATACAGCTGTTAAAGTGTCGGCTCCTGTATAAAGCTGTTATAGTGTCGGCCCCTGTATAAAGCTGCTATAGTGTCGGCCCCTGTATAAAGCTGTTATAGTGTCGGCCCCTGTATACAGCTGTTAAAGTGTCGGCTCCTGTATACAGCTGTTATAGTGTCGGCCCTGTATAAAGCTGCTATAGTGTCGGCCCCTGTATAAAGCTGTTATAGTGTCGGCCCCTGTATACAGCTGTTAAAGTGTCGGCTCCTGTATACAGCTGTTAAAGTGTCGGCTCCTGTATAAAGCTGTTATAGTGTCGCCCCTGTATAAAGCTGTTATAGTGTCGGCCCCTGTATAAAGCTGTTATAGTGTCGGCCCCTGTATACAGCTGTTATAGTGTCGGCCCCTGTATACAGCTGTTATAGTGTCGGCCCCTGTATACAGCTGTTAAAGTGTCGGCTCCTGTATAAAACCGTTATAGTGTCGGCCCCTGTAAAAAGCTGTTATAGTGTCGGCCCCTGTATACAGCTGTTATAGTGTCGGCCCCTGTATAAAGCTGTTATAGTGTCGGCCCCTGTAAAAAGCCGTTATAGTGTCGGCCCCTGTAAAAAGCTGTTATAGTGTCGGCCCCTGTATACAGCTGTTATAGTGTCGGCCCCTGTATAAAGCCATTATAGTGTCGGCCCCTGTATAAAGCTGTTATAGTGTCGGCCCCTGTATACAGCTGTTATAGTGTCGGCTCCTGTATAAAGCCGTTATAGTGTCGGCTCCTGTATAAAGCTGTTATAGTGTCGGCCCCTGTATAAAGCTGTTATAGTGTCGGCTCCTGTATAAAGCTGTTATAGTGTCGGCTCCTGTATAAAGCTGTTATAGTGTCGGCCCCTGTATAAAGCTGTTATAGTGTTGGCTCCTGTATAAAGCCATTATAGTGTCGGCCCCTGTAAAAAGCCGTTATAGTGTCGGCCCCTGTATAAAGCTGTTATAGTGTCGGCCCCTGTATAAAGCTGTTATAGTGTCGGCTCCTGTATAAAGCCGTTATAGTGTCGGCTCCTGTATACAGCTGTTATAGTGTCGGCTCCTGTATAAAGCCGTTATAGTGTCGGCCCTGTATAAAGCTGTTATAGTGTCGGCTCCTGTATAAAGCTGTTATAGTGTCGGCCCCTGTATAAAGCTGTTATAGTGTCGGCTCCTGTATAAAGCTGTTATAGTGTCGGCTCCTGTATAAAGCCGTTATAGTGTCGGCCCTGTATAAAGCCGTTATAGTGTCGGCCCCTGTATAAAGCTGTTATAGTGTCGGCCCCTGTATAAAGCTGTTATAGTGTCAGCTCCTGTATAAAGCTGTTATAGTGTCGGCTCCTGTATAAAGCTGTTATAGTGTCGGCCCCTGTAAAAAGCCGTTATAGTGTCGGCCCCTGTATAAAGCTGTTATAGTGTCGGCCCCTGTATAAAGCTGTTATAGTGTCGGCTCCTGTATAAAGCCGTTATAGTGTCGGCTCCTGTATACAGCTGTTATAGTGTCGGCTCCTGTATACAGCTGTTATAGTGTCGGCTCCTGTATACAGCTGTTATAGTGTCGGCTCCTGTATAAAGCCGTTATAGTGTCGGCTCCTGTATAAAGCTGTTATAGTGTCGGCCCCTGTATACAGCTGTTATAGTGTCGGCCCCTGTATAAAGCCATTATAGTGTCGGCCCCTGTATACAGCCGTTATAGTGTCGGCCCCTGTATACAGCTGTTATAGTGTCGGCCCCTGTATAAAGCCATTATAGTGTCGGCCCCTGTATACAGCCGTTATAGTGTCGGCTCCTGTATAAAGCTGTTATAGTGTCGGCTCCTGTATAAAGCTGTTATAGTGTCGGCCCCTGTATAAAGCTGTTATAGTGTCGGCCCCTGTATAAAGCTGTTATAGTGTCGGCCCCTGTATACAGCTGTTATAGTGTCGGCCCCTGTATAAAGCCGTTATAGTGTCGGCTCCTGTATAAAGCCGTTATAGTGTCGGCCCCTGTATAAAGCTGTTATAGTGTCGGCCCCTGTATAAAGCTGTTATAGTGTCGGCCCCTGTATAAAGCCGTTATAGTGTCGGCTCCTGTATAAAGCTGTTATAGTGTCGGCCCCTGTATAAAGCTGTTATAGTGTCGGCCCCTGTATAAAGCCGTTATAGTGTCGGCCCCTGTATAAAGCTGTTATAGTGTCGGCTCCTGTATAAAGCCGTTATAGTGTCGGCTCCTGTATAAAGCCGTTATAGTGTCGGCCCCTGTATAAAGCTGTTATAGTGTCGGCCCCTGTATAAAGCTGTTATAGTGTCGGCCCCTGTATAAAGCTGTTATAGTGTCGGCTCCTGTATAAAGCTGTTATAGTGTCGGCTCCTGTATAAAGCCGTTATAGTGTCGGCCCCTGTATAAAGCCGTTATAGTGTCGGCTCCTGTATAAAGCCGTTATAGTGTCGGCTCCTGTATAAAGCTGTTATAGTGTCGGCCCCTGTATGAAGCTGTTATAGTGTCGGCCCCTGTATGAAGCTGTTATAGTGTCGGCCCCTGTATGAAGCTGTTATAGTGTCGGCCCCTGTATAAAGCTGTTATAGTGTCGGCTCCTGTATAAAGCCGTTATAGTGTCGGCCCCTGTATAAAGCTGTTATAGTGTCGGCCCCTGAATAAAGCCGTTATAGTGTCGGCTCCTGTATAAAGCTGTTATAGTGTCGGCTCCTGTATAAAGCTGTTATAGTGTCGGCCCCTGTATGAAGCTGTTATAGTGTCGGCCCCTGTATAAAGCTGTTATAGTGTCGGCTCCTGTATAAAGCCGTTATAGTGTCGGCCCCTGTATAAAGCTGTTATAGTGTCGGCCCCTGAATAAAGCTGTTATAGTGTCGGCTCCTGTATAAAGCCGTTATAGTGTCGGCCCCTGTATAAAGCTGTTATAGTGTCGGCTCCTGTATAAAGCCGTTATAGTGTCGGCCCCTGTATAAAGCCGTTATAGTGTCGGCCCCTGTATAAAGCTGTTATAGTGTCGGCTCCTGTATAAAGCCGTTATAGTGTCGGCTCCTGTATAAAGCTGTTATAGTGTCGGCTCCTGTATAAAGCCGTTATAGTGTCGGCTCCTGTATAAAGCTGTTATAGTGTCGGCTCCTGTATAAAGCCGTTATAGTGTCGGCTCCTGTATAAAGCTGTTATAGTGTCGGCTCCTGTATAAAGCTGTTATAGTGTCGGCTCCTGTATAAAGCCGTTATAGTGTCGGCTCCTGTATAAAGCTGTTATAGTGTCGGCTCCTGTATAAAGCCGTTATAGTGTCGGCTCCTGTATAAAGCCGTTATAGTGTCGGCCCCTGTATAAAGCTGTTATAGTGTCGGCTCCTGTATAAAGCCGTTATAGTGTCGGCCCCTGTATAAAGCCGTTATAGTGTCGGCCCCTGTATAAAGCTGTTATAGTGTCGGCTCCTGTATAAAGCCGTTATAGTGTCGGCTCCTGTATAAAGCCGTTATAGTGTCGGCCCCTGTATAAAGCTGTTATAGTGTCGGCTCCTGTATAAAGCCGTTATAGTGTCGGCTCCTGTATAAAGCCGTTATAGTGTCGGCCCCTGTATAAAGCTGTTATAGTGTCGGCTCCTGTATAAAGCCGTTATAGTGTCGGCTCCTGTATAAAGCTGTTATAGTGTCGGCCCCTGTATAAAGCCGTTATAGTGTCGTCCCCTGTATAAAGCCATTATAGTGTCGGCTCCTGTAAAAAGCCGTTATAGTGTCGGCCTCTGTATAAAGCCATTATAGTGTCGGCTCCTGTATAAAGCTGTTATAGTGTCGGCTCCTGTATAAAGCCGTTATAGTGTCGGCCCTTGTATAAAGCCGTTATAGTGTCGGCCCCTGTATAAAGCTGTTATAGTGTCGGCCCCTGTATAAAGCTGTTATAGTGTCGGCTCCTGTATAAAGCTGTTATAGTGTCGGCTCCTGTATAAAGCTGTTATAGTGTCGGCCCTTGTATAAAGCTGTTATAGTGTCGGCCCCTGTATAAAGCTGTTATAGTGTCGGCCCCTGTATAAAGCCGTTATAGTGTCGGCCCCTGTATAAAGCCGTTATAGTGTCGGCCCCTGTATAAAGCTGTTATAGTGTCGGCCCCTGTATAAAGCTGTTATAGTGTCGGCTCCTGTATAAAGCTGTTATAGTGTCGGCTCCTGTATAAAGCCGTTATAGTGTCGGCCCCTGTATAAAGCTGTTATAGTGTCGGCTCCTGTATAAAGCCGTTATAGTGTCGGCTCCTGTATAAAGCCGTTATAGTGTCGGCCCCTGTATAAAGCCGTTATAGTGTCGGCCCCTGTATAAAGCTGTTATAGTGTCGGCCCCTGTATAAAGCTGTTATAGTGTCGGCTCCTGTATAAAGCCGTTATAGTGTCGGCCCCTGTATAAAGCCGTTATAGTGTCGGCCCCTGTATAAAGCTGTTATAGTGTCGGCCCCTGTATAAAGCTGTTATAGTGTCGGCTCCTGTATAAAGCCGTTATAGTGTCGGCTCCTGTATAAAGCCGTTATAGTGTCGGCCCCTGTATAAAGCCGTTATAGTGTAGGCCCCTGTATAAAGCTGTTATAGTGTCGGCCCCTGTATAAAGCTGTTATAGTGTCGGCCCCGGTATACAGCTGTTATAGTGTCGGCCCCTGTATAAAGCTGTTATACTGTCGGCCCCTGTATAAAGCTGTTATAGTGTCGCCCCTGTATAAATCTGTTATAGTGTCGGCCCCTGTATAAAGCTGTTATAGTGTCGGCTCCTGTATAAAGCTGTTATAGTGTCGGCCCCTGTATAAAGCTGTTATAGTGTCGGCTCCTGTATAAAGCCGTTATAGTGTCGGCCCCTGTATACAGCTGTTATAGTGTCGCCCCTGTATACAGCTGTTATAGTGTCGGCCCCTGTATAAAGCTGTTATAGTGTCGGCCCCTGTATACAGCTGTTATAGTGTCGGCTTCTGTATAAAGCTGTTATAGTGTCGGCCCTTGTATAAAGCTGTTATAGTGTCGCTCCTGTATAAAGCTGTTATAGTGTCGGCTCCTGTATAAAGCTGTTATAGTGTCGGCTCCTGTATAAAGCTGTTATAGTGTCGGCCCCTGTATAAAGCTGTTATAGTGTCGGCCCCTGTATACAGCTGTTATAGTGTCGGCCCCTGTATAAAGCTGTTATAGTGTCGGCCCCTGTATAAAGCTGTTATAGTGTCGCCCCTGTATAAAGCTGTTATAGTGTCGGCTCCTGTATAAATCTGTTATAGTGTCGCCCCTGTATAAAGCTGTTATAGTGTCGGCCCCTGTATAAAGCTGTTATAGTGTCGGCCCCTGTATAAAGCTGTTATAGTGTCGCCCCTGCATAAAGCCGTTATAGTGTCGGCCCCTGTATAAAGCTGTTATAGTGTTGGCTCCTGTATAAAGCCGTTATAGTGTCGGCCCCTGTATAAAGCCGTTATAGTGTCGGCCCCTGTATAAAGCTGTTATAGTGTCGGCCCCTGTATAAAGCTGTTATAGTGTCGGCTCCTGTATAAAGCCGTTATAGTGTCGGCTCCTGTATAAAGCCATTATAGTGTCGGCCCCTGTATAAAGCCGTTATAGTGTCGGCCCCTGTATAAAGCTGTTATAGTGTCGGCCCCTGTATAAAGCTGTTATAGTGTCGGCCCCTGTATAAAGCTGTTATAGTGTCGGCTCCTATATAAAGCCGTTATAGTGTCGGCTCCTGTATAAAGCCGTTATAGTGTCGGCCCCTGTATAAAGCTGTTATAGTGTCGGCCCCTGTATAAAGCTGTTATAGTGTCGGCTCCTGTATAAAGCCGTTATAGTGTCGGCCCCTGTATAAAGCCGTTATAGTGTCGGCCCCTGTATAAAGCTGTTATAGTGTCGGCCCCTGTATAAAGCTGTTATAGTGTCGGCCCCTGTATAAAGCTGTTATAGTGTCGGCTCCTGTATAAAGCCATTATAGTGTCGGCCCCTGTATAAAGCCGTTATAGTGTCGGCCCCTGTATAAAGCCATTATAGTGTCGGCTCCTGTATAAAGCCATTATAGTGTCGGCCCCTGTATAAAGCCGTTATAGTGTCGGCCCCTGTATAAAGCCATTATAGTGTCGGCTCCTGTATAAAGCCATTATAGTGTCGGCTCCTGTATAAAGCCGTTATAGTGTCGGCCCTTGTATAAAGCCGTTATAGTGTCGGCCCCTGTATAAAGCTGTTATAGTGTCGGCCCCTGTATAAAGCTGTTATAGTGTCGGCTCCTGTATAAAGCTGTTATAGTGTCGGCCCCTGTATAAAGCTGTTATAGTGTCGGCCCCTGTATAAAGCTGTTATAGTGTCGGCTCCTGTATAAAGCCGTTATAGTGTCGGCCCTTGTATAAAGCCGTTATAGTGTCGGCCCCTGTATAAAGCCGTTATAGTGTCGGCCCCTGTATAAAGCCGTTATAGTGTCGGCCCCTGTATAAAGCTGTTATAGTGTCGGCTCCTGTATAAAGCCGTTATAGTGTCGGCCCTTGTATAAAGCCGTTATAGTGTCGGCCCCTGTATAAAGCCGTTATAGTGTCGGCCCCTGTATAAAGCCGTTATAGTGTCGGCCCCTGTATAAAGCCGTTATAGTGTCGGCCCCTGTATAAAGCTGTTATAGTGTCGGCCCCTGTATAAAGCTGTTATAGTGTCGGCTCCTGTATAAAGCTGTTATAGTGTCGGCCCTTGTATAAAGCTGTTATAGTGTCGGCTCCTGTATAAAGCTGTTATAGTGTCGGCCCCTGTATAAAGCTGTTATAGTGTCGGCCCCTGTATAAAGCCGTTATAGTGTCGGCCCCTGTATAAAGCCGTTATAGTGTCGGCCCCTGTATAAACCTGTTATAGTGTCGGCCCCTGTATAAAGCTGTTATAGTGTCGGCTCCTGTATAAAGCTGTTATAGTGTCGGCTCCTGTATAAAGCTGTTATAGTGTCGGCCCCTGTATAAAGCCGTTATAGTGTAGGCCCCTGTATAAAGCTGTTATAGTGTCGGCCCCGGTATAAAGCCGTTATAGTGTCGGCCCCTGTATAAAGCTGTTATAGTGTCGGCTCCTGTATAAAGCTGTTATAGTGTCGGCCCCTGTATAAAGCCGTTATAGTGTCGGCCCCTGTATAAAGCTGTTATAGTGTCGGCTCCTGTATAAAGCTGTTATAGTGTCGGCTCCTGTATAAAGCCGTTATAGTGTCGGCCCCTGTATAAAGCTGTTATAGTGTCGGCCCCTGTATAAAGCTGTTATAGTGTCGGCTCCTGTATAAAGCTGTTATAGTGTCGGCTCCTGTATAAAGCTGTTATAGTGTCGGCCCCTGTATAAAGCCGTTATAGTGTCGGCCCCTGTATAAAGCTGTTATAGTGTCGGCCCCTGTATAAAGCTGTTATAGTGTCGGCTCCTGTATACAGCTGTTATAGTGTCGGCCCCTGTATAAAGCTGTTATAGTGTCGGCCCCTGTATAAAGCTGTTATAGTGTCGGCCCCTGTATAAAGCCGTTATAGTGTCGGCCCCTGTATAAAGCTGTTATAGTGTCGGCCCCTGTATAAAGCTGTTATAGTGTCGGCCCCTGTATAAAGCTCTTATAGTGTCGGCTCCTGTATAAAGCTGTTATAGTGTCGGCCCCTGTATAAAGCCGTTATAGTGTCGGCCCCTGTATAAAGCTGTTATAGTGTCGGCCCCTGTATAAAGCTCTTATAGTGTCGGCTCCTGTATAAAGCTGTTATAGTGTCGGCCCCTGTATAAAGCCGTTATAGTGTCGGCCCCTGTATAAAGCTGTTATAGTGTCGGCCCCTGTATAAAGCTGTTATAGTGTCGGCCCCTGTATAAAGCTGTTATAGTGTCGGCTCCTGTATAAAGCTGTTATAGTGTCGCCCCTGTATAAAGCTGTTATAGTGTCGGCCCCTGTATAAAGCTGTTATAGTGTCGGCCCCTGTATAAAGCTGTTATAGTGTCGGCCCCTGTATAAAGCTGTTATAGTGTCGGCCCCTGTATAAAGCTGTTATAGTGTCGGCCCCTGTATAAAGCTGTTATAGTGTCGGCCCCTGTATAAAGCTGTTATAGTGTCGGCCCCTGTATAAAGCTGTTATAGTGTCGGCCCCTGTATAAAGCTGTTATAGTGTCGGCCCCTGTATAAAGCCGTTATAGTGTCGGCTCCTGTATAAGGCTGTTATAGTGTCGGCTCCTGTATAAAGCCGTTATAGTGTCGGCTCCTGTATAAAGCTGTTATAGTGTCGGCCCCTGTATAAAGCTGTTATAGTGTCGGCCCCTGTATAAAGCTGTTATAGTGTCGGCTCCTGTATAAAGCTGTTATAGTGTCGGCCCCTGTATAAAGCCGTTATAGTGTCGGCTCCTGTATAAGGCTGTTATAGTGTCGGCTCCTGTATAAAGCTGTTATAGTGTCGGCCCCTGTATAAAGCTGTTATAGTGTCGGCCCCTGTATAAAGCTGTTATAGTGTCGGCCCCTGTATAAAGCTGTTATAGTGTCGGCCCCTGTATAAAGCTGTTATAGTGTCGGCCCCTGTATAAAGCCGTTATAGTGTCGGCTCCTGTATAAAGCTGTTATAGTGTCGGCTCCTGTATAAAGCCGTTATAGTGTCGGCTCCTGTATAAAGCTGTTATAGTGTCGGCCCCTGTATAAAGCTGTTATAGTGTCGGCCCCTGTATAAAGCTGTTATAGTGTCGGCTCCTGTATAAAGCTGTTATAGTGTCGGCCCCTGTATAAAGCCGTTATAGTGTCGGCTCCTGTATAAGGCTGTTATAGTGTCGGCTCCTGTATAAAGCTGTTATAGTGTCGGCCCCTGTATAAAGCTGTTATAGTGTCGGCCCCTGTATAAAGCTGTTATAGTGTCGGCCCCTGTATAAAGCTGTTATAGTGTCGGCCCCTGTATAAAGCTGTTATAGTGTCGGCCCCTGTATAAAGCTGTTATAGTGTCGGCCCCTGTATAAAGCTGTTATAGTGTCGGCCCCTGTATAAAGCTGTTATAGTGTCGGCTCCTGTATAAAGCTGTTATAGTGTCGGCCCCTGTATAAAGCCGTTATAGTGTCGGCTCCTGTATAAGGCTGTTATAGTGTCGGCTCCTGTATAAAGCTGTTATAGTGTCGGCCCCTGTATAAAGCTGTTATAGTGTCGGCCCCTGTATAAAGCTGTTATAGTGTCGGCCCCTGTATAAAGCTGTTATAGTGTCGGCTCCTGTATAAAGCTGTTATAGTGTCGGCCCCTGTATAAAGCCGTTATAGTGTCGGCTCCTGTATAAGGCTCTTATAGTGTCGGCCCCTGTATAAAGCCGTTATAGTGTCGGCCCCTGTATAAAGCTGTTATAGTTTCGGCCCCTGTATAAAGCTGTTATAGTGTCGGCTCCTGTATAAGGTTGTTATAGTGTCGGCCCCTGTATAAAGCTGTTATAGTGTCGGCTCCTGTATAAGGCTGTTATAGTGTCGGCCCCAGTATAAAGACGTTATAGTGTCGGCCCCTGTATAAAGCTGTTATAGTGTCGGCCCTTGTATAAAGCTGTTATAGTATCAACCCCTGTATAAAGCTGTTATAGTGTCGGCCCCTGTATAAGGTTGTTATAGTGTCGGCCCCTGTATAAAGCTGTTATAGTGTCGGCTCCTGTATAAGGTTGTTATAGTGTCGGCCCCTGTATAAAGCTGTTATAGTGTCGGCTCCTGTATAAGGCTGTTATAGTGTCGGCCCCAGTATAAAGACGTTATAGTGTCGGCCCCTGTATAAAGCTGTTATAGTGTCGGCCCTTGTATAAAGCTGTTATAGTATCAACCCCTGTATAAAGCTGTTATAGTGTCGGCCCCTGTATACAGCTGTTACAGTGTCGGCTCCTGTATAAAGCTGTTATAGTGTCGGCCCCTGTATAAAGCTGTTATAGTGTCGGCCCCTGTATAAAGCTGTTATAGTGTCGGCCCCTGTATAAAGCTGTTATAGTGTCGCCCCTGTATAAAGCTGTTACAGTGTCGACTCCTGTATAAAGCTGTTATAGTGTTGGCCCTGTATGAAGCTGTTATAGTGTCGGCCCCTGTATACAGCTGTTAAAGTGTCGGCCCTGTATAAAGCTGTTATAGTGTCGGCTCCTGTATAAAGCTGTTATAGTGTCGGCTCCTGTATAAAGCTGTTATAGTGTCGGCCCTGTATAAAGCTGCTATAGTGTCGGCCCCTGTATAAAGCTGTTATAGTGTCGGCCCCTGTATAAAGCCGTTATAGTGTCGGCTCCTGTATAAAGCTGTTATAGTGTCGCCCCTGTATAAAGCTGTTATAGTGTCGGCCCCTGTATAAAGCTGTTATAGTGTCTGCCCCTGTATACAGCTGTTAAAGTGTCGGCTCCTGTATAAAGCTGTTATAGTGTCGCCCCTGTATAAAGCTGTTATAGTGTCGGCCCTGTATAAAGCTGCTATAGTGTCGGCCCCTGTATAAAGCTGTTATAGTGTCTGCCCCTGTATACAGCTGTTAAAGTGTCGGCTCCTGTATAAAGCTGTTATAGTGTCGGCCCCTGTATAAAGCTGTTATAGTGTTGGCTCCTGTATAAAGCCGTTATAGTGTCGGCTCCTGTATAAAGCTGTTATAGTGTCGCCCCTGTATAAAGCTGTTATAGTGTCGGCCCCTGTATACAGCTGTTATAGTGTCGGCTCCTGTATAAAGCTGTTATAGTGTCGGCCCCTGTATAAAGCTGTTATAGTGTTGGCTCCTGTATAAAGCCGTTATGGTGTCGGCCCCTGTATAAAGCCGTTATAGTGTCGGCCCCTGTATAAAGCTGTTATAGTGTCGGCCCCTGTATAAAGTTGTTATAGTGTCGGCCCCTGTATAAAGCCGTTATAGTGTCGGCCCCTGTATAAAGCTGTTATAGTGTCGGCCCCTGTATAAAGCTGTTATAGTGTCGGCTCCTGTATAAAGCCGTTATAGTGTCGGCCCCTGTATAAAGCCGTTATAGTGTCGGCTCCTGTATAAAGCTGTTATAGTGTCGGCCCCTGTATAAAGTTGTTATAGTGTCGGCCCCTGTATAAAGCCGTTATAGTGTCGGCCCCTGTATAAAGCTGTTATAGTGTCGGCCCCTGTATAAAGTTGTTATAGTGTCGGCCCCTGTATAAAGCCGTTATAGTGTCGGCCCCTGTATAAAGCTGTTATAGTGTCGGCCCCTGTATAAAGCTGTTATAGTGTCGGCCCCTGTATAAAGCCGTTATAGTGTCGGCCCCTGTATAAAGCCGTTATAGTGTCGGCCCCTGTATAAAGCCGTTATAGTGTCGGCCCCTGTATAAAGCTGTTATAGTGTCGGCCCCTGTATAAAGCTGTTATAGTGTCGGCCCCTGTATAAAGCCGTTATAGTGTCGGCCCCTGTATAAAGCTGTTATAGTGTCGGCTCCTGTATAAAGCTGTTATAGTGTCGCCTCCTGTATAAAGCTGTTATAGTGTCGGCCCCTGTATAAAGCTGTTATAGTGTCGGCCCCTGTATAAAGCTGTTATAGTGTCGGCCCCTGTATAAAGCTGTTATAGTGTCGGCCCCTGTATAAAGCTGTTATAGTGTCGGCCCCTGTATAAAGCTGTTATAGTGTCGGCTCCTGTATAAAGCTGTTATAGTGTCGGCCCCTGTATAAAGTTGTTATAGTGTCGGCCCCTGTATAAAGCCGTTATAGTGTCGGCCCCTGTATAAAGCTGTTATAGTGTCGGCCCCTGTATAAAGCTGTTATAGTGTCGGCCCCTGTATAAAGCCGTTATAGTGTCGGCCCCTGTATAAAGCTGTTATAGTGTCGGCTCCTGTATAAAGCTGTTATAGTGTCGCCTCCTGTATAAAGCTGTTATAGTGTCGGCCCCTGTATAAAGCTGTTATAGTGTCGGCCCCTGTATAAAGCTGTTATAGTGTCGGCCCCTGTATAAAGCTGTTATAGTGTCGGCCCCTGTATAAAGCTGTTATAGTGTCGGCCCCTGTATAAAGCTGTTATAGTGTCGGCCCCTGTATAAAGCTGTTATAGTGTCGGCTCCTGTATAAAGCTGTTATAGTGTCGGCTCCTGTATAAAGCTGTTATAGTGTCGCCTCCTGTATAAAGCTGTTATAGTGTCGGCCCCTGTATAAAGCTGTTATAGTGTCGGCCCTGTATAAAGCTGTTATAGTGTCGGCCCTTGTATAAAGCTGTTATAGTGTCGGCCCCTGTATAAAGCTGTTATAGTGTCGGCCCCTGTATAAAGCCGTTATAGTGTCGGCCCCTGTATAAAGCTGTTATAGTGTCGGCCCCTGTATAAAGCCGTTATAGTGTCGGCTCCTGTATAAAGTTGTTATAGTGTCGGCCCCTGTATAAAGCCGTTATAGTGTCGGCCCCTGTATAAAGCTGTTATAGTGTCGGCCCCTGTATAAAGCCGTTATAGTGTCGGCCCCTGTATAAAGCCGTTATAGTGTCGGCCCCTGTATAAAGCCGTTATAGTGTCGGCCCCTGTATAAAGCCGTTATAGTGTCGGCTCCTGTATAAAGCCGTTATAGTGTCGGCTCCTGTATAAAGCTGTTATAGTGTCGGCCCCTGTATAAAGCTGTTATAGTGTCGGCTCCTGTATAAAGCCGTTATAGTGTCGGCCCCTGTATAAAGCTGTTATAGTGTCGGCCCCTGTATAAAGCTGTTATAGTGTCGGCTCCTGTATAAAGCCGTTATAGTGTCGGCCCCTGTATAAAGCCGTTATAGTGTCGGCTCCTGTATAAAGCCATTATAGTGTCGGCCCCTGTATAAAGCCGTTATAGTGTCGGCCCCTGTATAAAGCTGTTATAGTGTCGGCCCCTGTATAAAGCTGTTATAGTGTCGGCCCCTGTATAAAGCTGTTATAGTGTCGGCTCCTGTATAAAGCCGTTATAGTGTCGGCCCCTGTATAAAGCTGTTATAGTGTCGGCCCCTGTATAAAGCCGTTATAGTGTCGGCTCCTGTATAAAGCCGTTATAGTGTCGGCCCCTGTATAAAGCCGTTATAGTGTCGGCTCCTGTATAAAGCCGTTATAGTGTCGGCCCCTGTATAAAGCTGTTATAGTGTCGGCCCCTGTATAAAGCCGTTATAGTGTCGGCTCCTGTATAAAGCCGTTATAGTGTCGGCTCCTGTATAAAGCCGTTATAGTGTCGGCCCCTGTATAAAGCCGTTATAGTGTCGGCTCCTGTATAAAGCCGTTATAGTGTCGGCCCCTGTATAAAGCCGTTATAGTGTCGGCCCCTGTATAAAGCCGTTATAGTGTCGGCCCCTGTATAAAGCCGTTATAGTGTCGGCCCCTGTATAAAGCCGTTATAGTGTCGGCCCCTGTATAAAGCCGTTATAGTGTCAGCCCCTGTATAAAGCCGTTATAGTGTCGGCTCCTGTATAAAGCCGTTATAGTGTCGGCCCCTGTATAAAGCCGTTATAGTGTCGGCCCCTGTATAAAGCCGTTATAGTGTCGGCTCCTGTATAAAGCCGTTATAGTGTCGGCTCCTGTATAAAGCCGTTATAGTGTCGGCTCCTGTATAAAGCCGTTATAGTGTCGGCTCCTGTATAAAGCCGTTATAGTGTCGGCCCCTGTATAAAGCCATTATACTGTCGGCTCCTGTATAAAGCTGTTATAGTGTCGGCCCCTGTATAAAGCCGTTATAGTGTCGGCCCCTGTATAAAGCCATTATAGTGTCGGCTCCTGTATAAAGCCGTTATAGTGTCGGCCCTTGTATAAAGCCGTTATAGTGTCGGCCCCTGTATAAAGCTGTTATAGTGTCGGCCCCTGTATAAAGCTGTTATAGTGTCGGCTCCTGTATAAAGCTGTTATAGTGTCGGCCCTTGTATAAAGCTGTTATAGTGTCGGCTCCTGTATAAAGCTGTTATAGTGTCGGCCCTTGTATAAAGCTGTTATAGTGTCGGCCCCTGTATAAAGCCGTTATAGTGTCGGCCCCTGTATAAAGCCGTTATAGTGTCGGCCCCTGTATAAAGCCGTTATAGTGTCGGCCCCTGTATAAAGCTGTTATAGTGTCGGCCCCTGTATAAAGCTGTTATAGTGTCGGCTCCTGTATAAAGCTGTTATAGTGTCGGCTCCTGTATGAAGCCGTTATAGTGTCGGCTCCTGTATAAAGCTGTTATAGTGTCGGCCCCTGTATAAAGCTGTTATAGTGTCGGCTCCTGTATGAAGCCGTTATAGTGTCGGCTCCTGTATAAAGCCGTTATAGTGTCGGCCCCTGTATAAAGCCGTTATAGTGTCGGCCCCTGTATAAAGCTGTTATAGTGTCGGCTCCTGTATAAAGCCGTTATAGTGTCGGCTCCTGTATAAAGCTGTTATAGTGTCGGCCCCTGTATAAAGCCGTTATAGTGTAGGCCCCTGTATAAAGCTGTTATAGTGTCGGCTCCTGTATAAAGCCGTTATAGTGTCGGCTCCTGTATAAAGCCGTTATAGTGTCGGCCCCTGTATAAAGCCGTTATAGTGTCGGCCCCTGTATAAAGCTGTTATAGTGTCGGCTCCTGTATAAAGCCGTTATAGTGTCGGCCCCTGTATAAAGCCGTTATAGTGTCGGCCCCTGTATAAAGCTGTTATAGTGTCGGCTCCTGTATAAATCTGTTATAGTGTCGGCTCCTGTATAAAGCTGTTATAGTGTCGGCCCCTGTATAAAGCTGTTATAGTGTCGGCTCCTGTATAAAGCCGTTATAGTGTCGGCCCCTGTATACAGCTGTTATAGTGTCGGCCCCTGTATTAAGCTGTTATAGTGTCGCCCCTGTATACAGCTGTTATAGTGTCGGCCCCTGTATAAAGCTGTTATAGTGTCGGCCCCTGTATACAGCTGTTATAGTGTCGGCTTCTGTATAAAGCTGTTATAGTGTCGGCCCCTGTATAAAGCTGTTATAGTGTCGGCCCCTGTATAAAGCTGTTATAGTGTCGGCTCCTGTATAAAGCTGTTATAGTGTCGGCCCCTGTATAAAGCCGTTATAGTGTCGGCCCCTGTATAAAGCTGTTATAGTGTCGGCCCCTGTATAAAGTTGTTATAGTGTCGGCCCCTGTATAAAGCCGTTATAGTGTCGGCCCCTGTATAAAGCTGTTATAGTGTCGGCCCCTGTATAAAGCTGTTATAGTGTCGGCCCCTGTATAAAGCCGTTATAGTGTCGGCCCCTGTATAAAGCTGTTATAGTGTCGGCTCCTGTATAAAGCTGTTATAGTGTCGGCCCCTGTATAAAGCTGTTATAGTGTCGGCCCCTGTATAAAGCTGTTATAGTGTCGGCCCCTGTATAAAGCTGTTATAGTGTCGGCCCCTGTATAAAGCTGTTATAGTGTCGGCCCCTGTATAAAGCTGTTATAGTGTCGGCTCCTGTATAAAGCTGTTATAGTGTCGGCTCCTGTATAAAGCTGTTATAGTGTCGCCTCCTGTATAAAGCTGTTATAGTGTCGGCCCTGTATAAAGCTGTTATAGTGTCGGCCCTTGTATAAAGCTGTTATAGTGTCGGCCCCTGTATAAAGCTGTTATAGTGTCGGCCCCTGTATAAAGCCGTTATAGTGTCGGCCCCTGTATAAAGCTGTTATAGTGTCGGCCCCTGTATAAAGCCGTTATAGTGTCGGCTCCTGTATAAAGTTGTTATAGTGTCGGCCCCTGTATAAAGCTGTTATAGTGTCGGCCCTTGTATAAAGCTGTTATAGTGTCGGCCCCTGTATAAAGCTGTTATAGTGTCGGCCCCTGTATAAAGCCGTTATAGTGTCGGCCCCTGTATAAAGCTGTTATAGTGTCGGCCCCTGTATAAAGCCGTTATAGTGTCGGCTCCTGTATAAAGTTGTTATAGTGTCGGCCCCTGTATAAAGCTGTTATAGTGTCGGCCCCTGTATAAAGCCGTTATAGTGTCGGCCCCTGTATAAAGCCGTTATAGTGTCGGCCCCTGTATAAAGCCGTTATAGTGTCGGCCCCTGTATAAAGCCGTTATAGTGTCGGCTCCTGTATAAAGCCGTTATAGTGTCGGCTCCTGTATAAAGCCATTATAGTGTCGGCCCCTGTATAAAGCCGTTATAGTGTCGGCCCCTGTATAAAGCTGTTATAGTGTCGGCCCCTGTATAAAGCTGTTATAGTGTCGGCCCCTGTATAAAGCTGTTATAGTGTCGGCTCCTGTATAAAGCCGTTATAGTGTCGGCCCCTGTATAAAGCTGTTATAGTGTCGGCCCCTGTATAAAGCTGTTATAGTGTCGGCCCCTGTATAAAGCCGTTATAGTGTCGGCCCCTGTATAAAGCCGTTATAGTGTCGGCTCCTGTATAAAGCCATTATAGTGTCGGCCCCTGTATAAAGCCGTTATAGTGTCGGCCCCTGTATAAAGCTGTTATAGTGTCGGCCCCTGTATAAAGCTGTTATAGTGTCGGCCCCTGTATAAAGCTGTTATAGTGTCGGCTCCTGTATAAAGCCGTTATAGTGTCGGCCCCTGTATAAAGCTGTTATAGTGTCGGCCCCTGTATAAAGCCGTTATAGTGTCGGCTCCTGTATAAAGCCGTTATAGTGTCGGCCCCTGTATAAAGCCGTTATAGTGTCGGCTCCTGTATAAAGCCGTTATAGTGTCGGCCCCTGTATAAAGCTGTTATAGTGTCGGCTCCTGTATAAAGCCGTTATAGTGTCGGCCCCTGTATAAAGCCGTTATAGTGTCGGCCCCTGTATAAAGCCGTTATAGTGTCGGCCCCTGTATAAAGCCGTTATAGTGTCGGCCCCTGTATAAAGCCGTTATAGTGTCGGCCCCTGTATAAAGCCGTTATAGTGTCAGCCCCTGTATAAAGCCGTTATAGTGTCGGCTCCTGTATAAAGCCGTTATAGTGTCGGCCCCTGTATAAAGCCGTTATAGTGTCGGCCCCTGTATAAAGCCGTTATAGTGTCGGCTCCTGTATAAAGCCGTTATAGTGTCGGCTCCTGTATAAAGCCGTTATAGTGTCGGCTCCTGTATAAAGCCTTTATAGTGTCGGCCCCTGTATAAAGCCATTATACTGTCGGCTCCTGTATAAAGCTGTTATAGTGTCGGCCCCTGTATAAAGCCGTTATAGTGTCGGCCCCTGTATAAAGCCATTATAGTGTCGGCTCCTGTATAAAGCCGTTATAGTGTCGGCCCTTGTATAAAGCCGTTATAGTGTCGGCCCCTGTATAAAGCTGTTATAGTGTCGGCCCCTGTATAAAGCTGTTATAGTGTCGGCTCCTGTATAAAGCTGTTATAGTGTCGGCCCTTGTATAAAGCTGTTATAGTGTCGGCTCCTGTATAAAGCTGTTATAGTGTCGGCCCTTGTATAAAGCTGTTATAGTGTCGGCCCCTGTATAAAGCCGTTATAGTGTCGGCCCCTGTATAAAGCCGTTATAGTGTCGGCCCCTGTATAAAGCCGTTATAGTGTCGGCCCCTGTATAAAGCTGTTATAGTGTCGGCCCCTGTATAAAGCTGTTATAGTGTCGGCTCCTGTATAAAGCTGTTATAGTGTCGGCTCCTGTATAAAGCTGTTATAGTGTCGGCTCCTGTATAAAGCCGTTATAGTGTCGGCCCCTGTATAAAGCCGTTATAGTGTCGGCCCCTGTATAAAGCTGTTATAGTGTCGGCTCCTGTATAAAGCCGTTATAGTGTCGGCTCCTGTATAAAGCTGTTATAGTGTCGGCCCCTGTATAAAGCCGTTATAGTGTAGGCCCCTGTATAAAGCTGTTATAGTGTCGGCCCCTGTATAAAGCTGTTATAGTGTCGGCCCCTGTATAAAGCCGTTATAGTGTCGGCCCCTGTATAAATCTGTTATAGTGTCAGCCCTGTATAAAGCTGTTATAGTGTCGGCTCCTGTATAAAGCTGTTATAGTGTCGGCTCCTGTATAAATCTGTTATAGTGTCGGCTCCTGTATAAAGCTGTTATAGTGTCGGCCCCTGTATAAAGCTGTTATAGTGTCGGCCCCTGTATAAAGCTGTTATAGTGTCGGCTCCTGTATAAAGCCGTTATAGTGTCGGCCCCTGTATACAGCTGTTATAGTGTCGGCCCCTGTATTAAGCTGTTATAGTGTCGCCCCTGTATACAGCTGTTATAGTGTCGGCCCCTGTATAAAGCTGTTATAGTGTCGGCCCCTGTATACAGCTGTTATAGTGTCGGCTTCTGTATAAAGCTGTTATAGTGTCGGCCCCTGTATAAAGCTGTTATAGTGTCGGCCCCTGTATACAGCTGTTATAGTGTCGGCTTCTGTATAAAGCTGTTATAGTGTCGGCCCCTGTATAAAGCTGTTATAGTGTCGCCCCCTGTATACAGCTGTTATAGTGTCGGCTCCTGTATAAAGCTGTTATAGTGTCGCTCCTGTATAAAGCTGTTATAGTGTCGGCTCCTGTATAAAGCTGTTATAGTGTCGGCCCCTGTATAAAGCTGTTATAGTGTCGGCCCCTGTATACAGCTGTTATAGTGTCGGCCCCTGTATAAAGCTGTTATAGTGTCGGCCCCTGTATAAAGCTGTTATAGTGTCGGCCCCTGTATACAGCTGTTATAGTGTCGGCCCCTGTATAAAGCTGTTATAGTGTCGGCCCCTGTATAAAGCTGTTATAGTGTCGGCCCCTGTATAAAGCTGTTATAGTGTCGGCTCCTGTATAAAGCTGTTATAGTGTCGGCTCCTGTATAAAGCTGTTATAGTGTCGGCCCCTGTATAAAGCTGTTATAGTGTCGGCCCCTGTATACAGCTGTTATAGTGTCGGCCCCTGTATAAAGCTGTTATAGTGTCGGCCCCTGTATAAAGCTGTTATAGTGTCGCCCCTGTATAAAGCTGTTATAGTGTCGGCCCCTGTATAAAGCTGTTATAGTGTCGGCTCCTGTATAAAGCTGTTATAGTGTCGGCTCCTGTATAAATCTGTTATAGTGTCGCCCCTGTATAGAGCTGTTATAGTGTCGGCCCCTGTATAAATCTGTTATAGTGTCGGCCCCTGTATAAAGCTGTTATAGTGTCGCCCCTGTATAAAGCTGTTATAGTGTCGGCCCCTGTATAAATCTGTTATAGTGTCGGCCCCTGTATAAAGCTGTTATAGTGTCGGCTCCTGTATAAAGCTGTTATAGTGTCGGCTCCTGTATAAAGCTGTTATAGTGTCGGCCCCTGTATAAAGCTGTTATAGTGTCGGCCCCTGTATAAAGCTGTTATAGTGTCGCCCCTGCATAAAGCCGTTATAGTGTCGGCCCCTGTATAAAGCTGTTATAGTGTCGGCTCCTGTATAAAGCCGTTATAGTGTCGGCCCCTGTATAAAGCTGTTATAGTGTCGACCCCTGTATAAAGCTGTTATAGTGTCGGCCCCTGTATAAAGCTGTTATAGTGTCGCTCCTGTATAAAGCTGTTATAGTGTCGCCCCTGTATACAGCTGTTATAGTGTCGGCCCCTGTATAAAGCTGTTATAGTGTCGGCCCCTGTATACAGCTGTTATAGTGTCGGCTTCTGTATAAAGCTGTTATAGTGTCGGCCCCTGTATAAAGCTGTTATAGTGTCGGCCCTTGTATAAAGCTGTTATAGTGTCGCTCCTGTATAAAGCTGTTTTAGTGTCGGCTCCTGTATAAAGCTGTTATAGTGTCGGCCCCTGTATACAGCTGTTATAGTGTCGGCCCTGTATAAAGCTGTTATAGTGTCGGCTCCTGTATAAAGCCGTTATAGTGTCGGCCCCTGTATAAAGCTGTTATAGTGTCGACCCCTGTATAAAGCTGTTATAGTGTCGGCCCCTGTATACAGCTGTTATAGTGTCGGCTCCTGTATAAAGCTGTTATAGTGTCGGCCCTGTATAAAGCTGTTATAGTGTCGGCTCCTGTATAAAGCTGTTATAGTGTCGGCCCTGTATAAAGCTGTTATAGTGTCGGCTCCTGTATAAAGCCGTTATAGTGTCGGCCCCTGTATAAAGCTGTTATAGTGTCGGCCCCTGTATAAAGCTGTTATAGTGTCGGCCTCTGTATAAAGTTGTTATAGTGTCGGCCCTTGTATAAAGCTGTTATAGTGTCGGCCCCTGTATAAAGCTGTTATAGTGTCGGCTCCTGTATAAAGCCATTATAGTGTCGGTCCCTGTATAAAGCTGTTATAGTGTCGGCCCCTGTATAAAGTTGTTATAGTGTCGGCCCCTGTATAAAGCTGTTATAGTGTCGGCTCCTGTATAAACCTGTTATAGTGTCGACCCCTGTATAAAGCTGTTATAGTGTCGGCCCCTGTATAAAGCTGTTATAGTGTCGGCCTCTGTATAAAGTTGTTATAGTGTCGGCCCTTGTATAAAGCTGTTATAGTGTCGGCCCCTGTATAAAGCTGTTATAGTGTCGGCTCCTGTATAAAGCTGTTATAGTGTCGACCCCTGTATAAAGCTGTTATAGTGTCGGCCCCTGTATAAAGTTGTTATAGTGTCGGCCCCTGTATAAAGCTGTTATAGTGTCGGCTCCTGTATAAAGCTGTTATAGTGTCGACCCCTGTATAAAGCTGTTATAGTGTCGGCCCCTGTATAAAGCCGTTATAGTGTCGGCCCCTGTATAAAGCCGTTATAGTGTCGGCCCCTGTATAAAGCTGTTATAGTGTCGGGTCCTGTATAAAGCTGTTATAGTGTCGGCCCCTGTATAAAGCCGTTATAGTGTCGGCTCCTGTATAAAGCTGTTATAGTGTCGGCCCCTGTATAAAGCTGTTATAGTGTCGGCCCCTGTATAAAGCTGTTATAGTGTCGGCTCCTGTATAAAGCCATTATAGTGTCGGCCCCTGTATAAAGCCGTTATAGTGTCGGCCCCTGTATAAAGCTGTTATAGTGTCGGCTCCTGTATAAAGCCGTTATAGTGTCGGCTCCTGTATAAAGCTGTTATAGTGTCGGCCCCTGTATAAAGCTGTTATAGTGTCGGCTCCTGTATAAAGCCATTATAGTGTCGGCCCCTGTATAAAGCCGTTATAGTGTCGGCCCCTGTATAAAGCTGTTAGAGTGTCGGCTCCTGTATAAAGCCGTTATAGTGTCGGCCCCTGTATAAAGCCGTTATAGTGTCGGCCCCTGTATAAAGCTGTTAGAGTGTCGGCTCCTGTATAAAGCCATTATAGTGTCGGCTCCTGTATAAAGCTGTTATAGTGTCGGCCCCTGTATAAAGCTGTTATAGTGTCGGCCCCTGTATAAAGCTGTTATAGTGTCGGCCCCTGTATAAAGCTGTTATAGTGTCGGCTCCTGTATAAAGCCGTTATAGTGTCGGCCCTTGTATAAAGCCGTTATAGTGTCGGCCCCTGTATAAAGCTGTTATAGTGTCGGCCCCTGTATAAAGCCGTTATAGTGTCGGCCCCTGTATAAAGCTGTTACAGTGTCGGCCCCTGTATAAAGCTGTTATAGTGTCGGCCCCTGTATAAAGCTGTTATAGTGTCGGCCCCTGTATAAAGCTGCTATAGTGTCAGCTCCTGTATAAAGCTGTTATAGTGTCGGCCCTTGTATAAAGCTGTTATAGTGTCGGCTCCTGTATAAAGCTGTTATAGTGTCGGCCCTTGTATAAAGCTGTTATAGTGTCGGCTCCTGTATAAAGCTGTTATAGTGTCGGCCCTTGTATAAAGCTGTTATAGTGTCGGCTCCTGTATAAAGCTGTTATAGTGTCGGCCCTTGTATAAAGCTGTTATAGTGTTGGCCCCTGTATAAAGCTGTTATAGTGTCGGCCCCTGTATAAAGCTGTTATAGTGTCGGCCCCTGTATAAAGCCGTTATAGTGTCGGCCCCTGTATAAAGCTGTTATAGTGTCGGCCCCTGTATAAAGCTGTTATAGTGTCGGCTCCTGTATAAAGCTGTTATAGTGTCGGCTCCTGTATAAAGCTGTTATAGTGTCGGCCCTTGTATAAAGCTGTTATAGTGTCGGCCCCTGTATAAAGCTGTTATAGTGTCGGCCCCTGTATAAAGCTGTTATAGTGTCGGCCCCTGTATAAAGCCGTTATAGTGTCGGCCCCTGTATAAAGCTGTTATAGTGTCGGCCCCTGTATAAAGCTGTTATAGTGTCGGCTCCTGTATAAAGCTGTTATAGTGTCGGCCCCTGTATAAAGCTCTTATAGTGTCGGCTCCTGTATAAAGCTGTTATAGTGTCGGCTCCTGTATAAAGCTGTTATAGTGTCGGCCCCTGTATAAAGCTGTTATAGTGTCGGCCCCTGTATAATGCCGTTATAGTGTCGGCCCCTGTATAAAGCTGTTATAGTGTCGGCCCCTGTATAATGCCGTTATAGTGTCGGCCCCTGTATAAAGCCGTTATAGTGTAGGCCCTTGTATAAAGCTGTTATAGTGTCGGCCCCTGTATAAAGCTGTTATAGTGTCGGCCCCGGTATACAGCTGTTATAGTGTCGGCCCCTGTATAAAGCTGTTATACTGTCGGCCCCTGTATAAAGCTGTTATAGTGTCGGCTCCTGTATAAAGCTGTTATAGTGTCGGCCCCTGTATAAAGCTGTTATAGTGTCGGCTCCTGTATAAAGCTGTTATAGTGTCGGCTCCTGTATAAAGCTGTTATACTGTCGGCCCCTGTATAAAGCTGTTATAGTGTCGGCCCTTGTATAAAGCTGTTATAGTGTCGGCCCCTGTATAAAGCTGTTATAGTGTTGGCCCCTGTATACAGCTGTTATAGTGTCGGCTTCAGTATAAAGCTGTTATAGTGTCGGCCCCTGTATAAAGCTGTTATAGTGTCGGCCCCTGTATAAAGCTGTTATAGTGTCGGCTCCTGTATAAAGCTGTTATAGTGTCGGCCCCTGTATAAAGCTGTTATAGTGTCGGCCCCTGTATAAAGCTGTTATAGTGTCGGCCCCTGTATAAAGCTGTTATAGTGTCGGCCCCTGTATAAAGCCGTTATAGTGTCGGCCCCTGTATAAAGCCGTTATAGTGTCGGCCCCTGTATAAAGCTGTTATAGTGTCGGGTCCTGTATAAAGCTGTTATAGTGTCGGCCCCTGTATAAAGCCGTTATAGTGTCGGCTCCTGTATAAAGCTGTTATAGTGTCGGCCCCTGTATAAAGCTGTTATAGTGTCGGCCCCTGTATAAAGCTGTTATAGTGTCGGCTCCTGTATAAAGCCATTATAGTGTCGGCCCCTGTATAAAGCCGTTATAGTGTCGGCCCCTGTATAAAGCTGTTATAGTGTCGGCTCCTGTATAAAGCCGTTATAGTGTCGGCTCCTGTATAAAGCTGTTATAGTGTCGGCCCCTGTATAAAGCTGTTATAGTGTCGGCTCCTGTATAAAGCCATTATAGTGTCGGCCCCTGTATAAAGCCGTTATAGTGTCGGCCCCTGTATAAAGCTGTTATAGTGTCGGCTCCTGTATAAAGCCGTTATAGTGTCGGCCCCTGTATAAAGCCGTTATAGTGTCGGCCCCTGTATAAAGCTGTTAGAGTGTCGGCTCCTGTATAAAGCCATTATAGTGTCGGCTCCTGTATAAAGCTGTTATAGTGTCGGCCCCTGTATAAAGCTGTTATAGTGTCGGCCCCTGTATAAAGCTGTTATAGTGTCGGCCCCTGTATAAAGCTGTTATAGTGTCGGCTCCTGTATAAAGCCGTTATAGTGTCGGCCCTTGTATAAAGCCGTTATAGTGTCGGCCCCTGTATAAAGCTGTTATAGTGTCGGCCCCTGTATAAAGCCGTTATAGTGTCGGCCCCTGTATAAAGCTGTTACAGTGTCGGCCCCTGTATAAAGCTGTTATAGTGTCGGCCCCTGTATAAAGCTGTTATAGTGTCGGCCCCTGTATAAAGCTGCTATAGTGTCAGCTCCTGTATAAAGCTGTTATAGTGTCGGCCCTTGTATAAAGCTGTTATAGTGTCGGCTCCTGTATAAAGCTGTTATAGTGTCGGCCCTTGTATAAAGCTGTTATAGTGTCGGCTCCTGTATAAAGCTGTTATAGTGTCGGCCCTTGTATAAAGCTGTTATAGTGTCGGCTCCTGTATAAAGCTGTTATAGTGTCGGCCCTTGTATAAAGCTGTTATAGTGTTGGCCCCTGTATAAAGCTGTTATAGTGTCGGCCCCTGTATAAAGCTGTTATAGTGTCGGCCCCTGTATAAAGCCGTTATAGTGTCGGCCCCTGTATAAAGCTGTTATAGTGTCGGCCCCTGTATAAAGCTGTTATAGTGTCGGCTCCTGTATAAAGCTGTTATAGTGTCGGCTCCTGTATAAAGCTGTTATAGTGTCGGCCCTTGTATAAAGCTGTTATAGTGTCGGCCCCTGTATAAAGCTGTTATAGTGTCGGCCCCTGTATAAAGCTGTTATAGTGTCGGCCCCTGTATAAAGCCGTTATAGTGTCGGCCCCTGTATAAAGCTGTTATAGTGTCGGCCCCTGTATAAAGCTGTTATAGTGTCGGCTCCTGTATAAAGCTGTTATAGTGTCGGCCCCTGTATAAAGCTCTTATAGTGTCGGCTCCTGTATAAAGCTGTTATAGTGTCGGCTCCTGTATAAAGCTGTTATAGTGTCGGCCCCTGTATAAAGCTGTTATAGTGTCGGCCCCTGTATAATGCCGTTATAGTGTCGGCCCCTGTATAAAGCTGTTATAGTGTCGGCCCCTGTATAATGCCGTTATAGTGTCGGCCCCTGTATAAAGCCGTTATAGTGTAGGCCCTTGTATAAAGCTGTTATAGTGTCGGCCCCTGTATAAAGCTGTTATAGTGTCGGCCCCGGTATACAGCTGTTATAGTGTCGGCCCCTGTATAAAGCTGTTATACTGTCGGCCCCTGTATAAAGCTGTTATAGTGTCGGCTCCTGTATAAAGCTGTTATAGTGTCGGCCCCTGTATAAAGCTGTTATAGTGTCGGCTCCTGTATAAAGCTGTTATAGTGTCGGCTCCTGTATAAAGCTGTTATACTGTCGGCCCCTGTATAAAGCTGTTATAGTGTCGGCCCTTGTATAAAGCTGTTATAGTGTCGGCCCCTGTATAAAGCTGTTATAGTGTTGGCCCCTGTATACAGCTGTTATAGTGTCGGCTTCAGTATAAAGCTGTTATAGTGTCGGCCCCTGTATAAAGCTGTTATAGTGTCGGCCCCTGTATAAAGCTGTTATAGTGTCGGCTCCTGTATAAAGCTGTTATAGTGTCGGCCCCTGTATAAAGCTGTTATAGTGTCGGCCCCTGTATAAAGCTGTTATAGTGTCGGCCCCTGTATAAAGCTGTTATAGTGTCGGCTCCTGTATAAAGCTGTTATAGTGTCGGCCCCTGTATAAAGCTGTTATAGTGTCGGCCCCTGTATAAAGCTGTTATAGTGTCGGCTCCTGTATAAAGCCGTTATAGTGTCGGCCCCTGTATACAGCTGTTATAGTGTCGGCCCCTGTATAAAGCTGTTATAGTGTCGCCCCTGTATACAGCTGTTATAGTGTCGGCCCCTGTATGAAGCTGTTATAGTGTCGGCCCCTGTATACAGCTGTTATAGTGTCGGCTTCAGTATAAAGCTGTTATAGTGTCGGCCCCTGTATAAAGCTGTTATAGTGTCGGCCCTTGTATAAAGCTGTTATAGTGTCGCTCCTGTATAAAGCTGTTATAGTGTCGGCTCCTGTATAAATCTGTTATAGTGTCGGCCCCTGTATAAAGCTGTTATAGTGTCGGCCCCTGTATAAAGCTGTTATAGTGTCGGCTCCTGTATAAAGCTGTTATAGTGTCGGCTCCTGTATAAAGCTGTTATAGTGTCGGCCCCTGTATACAGCTGTTATAGTGTCGGCCCCTGTATAAATCTGTTATAGTGTCGGCCCCTGTATAAAGCTGTTATAGTGTCAGCCCCTGTATAAAGCCGTTATAGTGTCGCCCCTGTATAAAGTTGTTATAGTGTCGGCCCCTGTATAAAGCCGTTATAGTGTCGGCCCCTGTATAAAGCTGTTATAGTGTCGGCTCCTGTATAAAGCTGTTATAGTGTCGGCCCCTGTATAAAGCTGTTATAGTGTCGGCTCCTGTATAAAGCTGTTATAGTGTCGGCCCCTGTATAAAGCTGTTATAGTGTCGGCCCCTGTATAAAGCTGTTATAGTGTCGGCTCCTGTATAAAGCTGTTATAGTGTCGGCCCCTGTATAAAGCTGTTATAGTGTCGGCTCCTGTATAAAGCTGTTATAGTGTCGGCCCCTGTATACAGCTGTTATAGTGTTGGCTCCTGTATAAAGCCATTATAGTGTCGGCCCCTGTAAAAAGCCGTTATAGTGTCGGCCCCTGTATAAAGCTGTTATAGTGTCGGCCCCTGTATAAAGCTGTTATAGTGTCGGCTCCTGTATAAAGCCGTTATAGTGTCGGCCCCTGTATAAAGCCGTTATAGTGTCGGCCCCTGTATAAAGCTGTTAGAGTGTCGGCTCCTGTATAAAGCCGTTATAGTGTCGGCCCCTGTATAAAGCTGTTATAGTGTCGGCCCCTGTATAAAGCTGTTATAGTGTCGGCCCCTGTATAAAGCTGTTATAGTGTCGACCCCTGTATAAAGCTGTTATAGTGTCGGCCCCTGTATAAAGCTGTTATAGTGTCGGCCCCTGTATAAAGCTGTTATAGTGTCGGCTCCTGTATAAAGCCGTTATAGTGTCGGCCCTTGTATAAAGCCGTTATAGTGTCGGCCCCTGTATAAAGCTGTTATAGTGTCGGCCCCTGTATAAAGCTGTTATAGTGTCGGCCCCTGTATAAAGCTGTTATAGTGTCGGCCCCTGTATAAAGCTGCTATAGTGTCAGCTCCTGTATAAAGCTGTTATAGTGTCGGCCCTTGTATAAAGCTGTTATAGTGTCGGCTCCTGTATAAAGCTGTTATAGTGTCGGCCCTTGTATAAAGCTGTTATAGTGTCGGCCCTTGTATAAAGCTGTTATAGTGTCGGCTCCTGTATAAAGCTGTTATAGTGTCGGCCCTTGTATAAAGCTGTTATAGTGTCGGCCCCTGTATAAAGCTGTTATAGTGTCGGCCCCTGTATAAAGCTGTTATAGTGTCGGCCCCTGTATAAAGCCGTTATAGTGTCGGCCCCTGTATAAAGCTGTTATAGTGTCGGCCCCTGTATAAAGCTGTTATAGTGTCGGCTCCTGTATAAAGCTGTTATAGTGTCGGCCCCTGTATAAAGCTCTTATAGTGTCGGCTCCTGTATAAAGCTGTTATAGTGTCGGCTCCTGTATAAAGCTGTTATAGTGTCGGCCCCTGTATAAAGCTGTTATAGTGTCGGCCCCTGTATAATGCCGTTATAGTGTCGGCCCCTGTATAAAGCTGTTATAGTGTCGGCCCCTGTATAAAGCCGTTATAGTGTAGGCCCTTGTATAAAGCTGTTATAGTGTCGGCCCCTGTATAAAGCTGTTATAGTGTCGGCCCCGGTATACAGCTGTTATAGTGTCGGCCCCTGTATAAAGCTGTTATACTGTCGGCCCCTGTATAAAGCTGTTATAGTGTCGGCTCCTGTATAAAGCTGTTATAGTGTCGGCCCCTGTATAAAGCTGTTATAGTGTCGGCTCCTGTATAAAGCTGTTATAGTGTCGGCTCCTGTATAAAGCTGTTATACTGTCGGCCCCTGTATAAAGCTGTTATAGTGTCGGCCCTTGTATAAAGCTGTTATAGTGTCGGCCCCTGTATAAAGCTGTTATAGTGTCGGCCCCTGTATACAGCTGTTATAGTGTCGGCTTCAGTATAAAGCTGTTATAGTGTCGGCCCCTGTATAAAGCTGTTATAGTGTCGGCCCCTGTATAAAGCTGTTATAGTGTCGGCTCCTGTATAAAGCTGTTATAGTGTCGGCCCCTGTATAAAGCTGTTATAGTGTCGGCCCCTGTATAAAGCTGTTATAGTGTCGGCCCCTGTATAAAGCTGTTATAGTGTCGGCTCCTGTATAAAGCCGTTATAGTGTCGGCCCCTGTATACAGCTGTTATAGTGTCGGCCCCTGTATAAAGCTGTTATAGTGTCGCCCCTGTATACAGCTGTTATAGTGTCGGCCCCTGTATGAAGCTGTTATAGTGTCGGCCCCTGTATACAGCTGTTATAGTGTCGGCTTCAGTATAAAGCTGTTATAGTGTCGGCCCCTGTATAAAGCTGTTATAGTGTCGGCCCTTGTATAAAGCTGTTATAGTGTCGCTCCTGTATAAAGCTGTTATAGTGTCGGCTCCTGTATAAATCTGTTATAGTGTCGCCCCTGTATAAAGCTGTTATAGTGTCGGCCCCTGTATAAAGCTGTTATAGTGTCGGCTCCTGTATAAAGCTGTTATAGTGTCAGCCCCTGTATAAAGCTGTTATAGTGTCGGCCCCTGTATAAATCTGTTATAGTGTCGGCCCCTGTATAAAGCTGTTATAGTGTCAGCCCCTGTATAAAGCCGTTATAGTGTCGCCCCTGTATAAAGCTGTTATAGTGTCGGCCCCTGTATAAATCTGTTATAGTGTCGGCCCCTGTATAAAGCTGTTATAGTGTCGGCTCCTGTATAAAGCTGTTATAGTGTCGGCTCCTGTATAAAGCTGTTATAGTGTCAGCCCCTGTATAAAGCTGTTATAGTGTCGGCCCCTGTATAAATCTGTTATAGTGTCGGCCCCTGTATAAAGCTGTTATAGTGTCAGCCCCTGTATAAAGCCGTTATAGTGTCGCCCCTGTATAAAGCTGTTATAGTGTCGGCCCCTGTATAAATCTGTTATAGTGTCGGCTCCTGTATAAAGCTGTTATAGTGTCGGCTCCTGTATAAAGCTGTTATAGTGTCGGCCCCTGTATAAATCTGTTATAGTGTCGGCTCCTGTATAAAGCTGTTATAGTGTCGGCCCCTGTATAAAGCTGTTATAGTGTCGGCCCCTGTATAAATCTGTTATAGTGTCGCCTCCTGTATAAAGCTGTTATAGTGTCGGCTCCTGTATAAAGCTGTTATAGTGTCGGCTCCTGTATAAAGCTGTTATAGTGTCGCCTCCTGTATAAAGCTGTTATAGTGTCGCCCCTGTATAAAGCTGTTATAGTGTCGGCCCCTGTATAAATCTGTTATAGTGTCGGCCCCTGTATAAAGCTGTTATAGTGTCGGCCCCTGTATAAATCTGTTATAGTGTCGCCTCCTGTATAAAGCTGTTATAGTGTCGGCCCCTGTATAAAGCCGTTATAGTGTCAGCCCCTGTATAAAGCCGTTATAGTGTCGCCCCTGTATAAAGCTGTTATAGTGTCGGCCCCTGTATAAAGCTGTTATAGTGTCGGCCCCTGTATAAATCTGTTATAGTGTCGCCTCCTGTATAAAGCTGTTATAGTGTCGCCCCTGTATAAAGCTGTTATAGTGTCGGCTCCTGTATAAAGCTGTTATAGTGTCGCCTCCTGTATAAAGCCGTTATAGTGTCGCCCCTGTATAAAGCTGTTATAGTGTCGGCCCCTGTATAAAGCTGTTATAGTGTCGGCCCCTGTATAAATCTGTTATAGTGTCGCCTCCTGTATAAAGCTGTTATAGTGTCGCCCCTGTATAAAGCTGTTATAGTGTCGGCCCCTGTATAAATCTGTTATAGTGTCGCCTCCTGTATAAAGCTGTTATAGTGTCGCCCCTGTATAAAGCTGTTATAGTGTCGCCTCCTGTATAAAGCTGTTATAGTGTCGGCCCTTGTATAAAGCCGTTATAGTGTCGCCCCTGTATAAAGCTGTTATAGTGTCGGCCCCTGTATAAAGCTGTTATAGTGTCGGCCCCTGTATAAATCTGTTATAGTGTCGCCTCCTGTATAAAGCTGTTATAGTGTCGCCCCTGTATAAAGCTGTTATAGTGTCGGCTCCTGTATAAAGCTGTTATAGTGTCGCCTCCTGTATAAAGCCGTTATAGTGTCGCCCCTGTATAAAGCTGTTATAGTGTCGGCCCCTGTATAAAGCTGTTATAGTGTCGGCCCCTGTATAAATCTGTTATAGTGTCGCCTCCTGTATAAAGCTGTTATAGTGTCGCCCCTGTATAAAGCTGTTATAGTGTCGGCCCCTGTATAAAGCTGTTATAGTGTCGGCCCCTGTATAAATCTGTTATAGTGTCGCCTCCTGTATAAAGCTGTTATAGTGTCGCCCCTGTATAAAGCTGTTATAGTGTCGGCTCCTGTATAAAGCTGTTATAGTGTCGGCCCCTGTATAAATCTGTTATAGTGTCGCCTCCTGTATAAAGCTGTTATAGTGTCGGCTCCTGTATAAAGCTGTTATAGTGTCGGCCCCTGTATAAAGCTGTTATAGTGTCGCCCCTGTATAAAGCTGTTATAGTGTCGGCCCCTGTATAAAGCTGTTATAGTGTCGGCCCCTGTATACAGCTGTTATAGTGTCGGCCCCTGTATAAAGCTGTTATAGTGTCGCCCCTGTATAAAGCTGTTATAGTGTCGGCCCCTGTATAAAGCTGTTATAGTGTCGGCCCCTGTATACAGCTGTTATAGTGTCGGCCCCTGTATAAAGCTGTTATAGTGTCGCCCCTGTATAAAGCTGTTATAGTGTCGGCCCCTGTATAAAGCTGTTATAGTGTCGGACCCTGTATACAGCTGTTATAGTGTCGGCTTCTGTATAAAGCTGTTATAGTGTCGGCCCCTGTATAAAGCTGTTATAGTGTCGGCCCTTGTATAAAGCTGTTATAGTGTCGCTCCTGTATAAAGCTGTTATAGTGTCGCCCCTGTATAAAGCCGTTATAGTGTCGGCTCCTGTATAAAGCCGTTATAGTGTCGGCTCCTGTATAAAGCCGTTATAGTGTCGGCCCCTGTATAAAGCTGTTATAGTGTCGACCCCTGTATAAAGCTGTTATAGTGTCGGCCCTGTATAAAGCTGTTATAGTGTCGGCTCCTGTATAAAGCTGTTATAGTGTCGGCCCTGTATAAAGCTGTTATAGTGTCGGCTCCTGTATAAAGCTGTTATAGTGTCGACCCCTGTATAAAGCTGTTATAGTGTCGGCCCTGTATAAAGCTGTTATAGTGTCGGCCCCTGTATAAAGCTGTTATAGTGTCGACCCCTGTATAAAGCTGTTATAGTGTCGGCCCCTGTATAAAGCTGTTATAGTGTCGACCCCTGTATAAAGCTGTTATAGTGTCGGCTCCTGTATAAAGCTGTTATAGTGTCGACCCCTGTATAAAGCTGTTATAGTGTCGGCCCTGTATAAAGCTGTTATAGTGTCGGCCCCTGTATAAGGCTGTTATAGTGTCGACCCCTGTATAAAGCTGTTATAGTGTCGGCCCCTCTATAAAGCCGTTATAGTGTCGGCTCCTGTATAAAGCTGTTATAGTGTCGGCTCCTGTATAAAGCTGTTATAGTGTCGGCCCCTGTATAAAGCTGTTATAGTGTCGGCCCCTGTATAAAGCCGTTATAGTGTCGGCCCCTGTATAAAGCTGTTATAGTGTCGGCCCCTGTATAAAGCTGTTATAGTGTCGGCCCCTGTATAAAGCCGTTATAGTGTCGGCCCCTGTATAAAGCCGTTATAGTGTCGGCCCCTGTATAAAGCTGTTATAGTGTCAGCCCCTGTATAAAGCCGTTATAGTGTCGGCCCCTGTATAAAGCTGTTATAGTGTCGGCCCCTGTATAAAGCCGTTATAGTGTCGGCTCCTGTATAAAGCCGTTATAGTGTCGGCCCCTGTATAAAGCTGTTATAGTGTCGGCCCCTGTATAAAGCCGTTATAGTGTCGGCCCCTGTATAAAGCTGTTATAGTGTCGGCCCCTGTATAAAGCTGTTATAGTGTCGGCCCCTGTATAAAGCCGTTATAGTGTCGGCTCCTGTATAAAGCCGTTATAGTGTCGGCCCCTGTATAAAGCCGTTATAGTGTCGGCTCCTGTATAAAGCCGTTATAGTGTCGGCCCCTGTATAAAGCTGTTATAGTGTCGGCCCCTGTATAAAGCCGTTATAGTGTCGGCCCCTGTATAAAGCTGTTATAGTGTCGGCTCCTGTATAAAGCTGTTATAGTGTCGGCTCCTGTATAAAGCCGTTATAGTGTCGGCTCCTGTATAAAGCTGTTATAGTGTCGGCTCCTGTATAAAGCTGTTATAGTGTCGGCCCCTGAATAAAGCTGTTATAGTGTCGGCCCCTGTATAAAGCCGTTATAGTGTCGGCCCCTGTATAAAGCTGTTATAGTGTCGGCCCCTGTATAAAGCCGTTATAGTGTCGGCTCCTGTATAAAGCTGTTATAGTGTCGGCCCCTGTATAAAGCTGTTATAGTGTCGGCCCCTGTATAAAGCTGTTATAGTGTCGGCCCCTGTATAAAGCTGTTATAGTGTCGGCCCCTGTATAAAGCTGTTATAGTGTCGGCCCTGTATAAAGCCGTTATAGTGTCGGCCCCTGTATAAAGCTGTTATA
This sequence comes from Phyllobates terribilis, assembly GCF_046119375.1. Lineage (NCBI taxonomy): Eukaryota > Metazoa > Chordata > Amphibia > Anura > Dendrobatidae > Phyllobates > Phyllobates terribilis. The sequence goes on along the minus strand of NW_027362761.1, from coordinate 1,238,106,103 downwards.
GTGTCGGCCCCTGTATAAAGCCGTTATAGTGTCGGCTCCTGTATAAAGCTGTTATAGTGTCGGCTCCTGTATAAAGCTGTTATAGTGTCGCCTCCTGTATAAAGCTGTTATAGTGTCGGCCCCTGTATAAAGCTGTTATAGTGTCAGCCCCTGTATAAAGCCGTTATAGTGTCAGCCCCTGTATAAAGCTGTTATAGTGTCGGCCCCTGTATAAAGCTGTTATAGTGTCGGCCCCTGTATAAAGCTGTTATAGTGTCGGCCACTGTATAAAGCTGTTATAGTGTCGGCTCCTGTATAAAGCTGTTATAGTGTCGGCCCCTGTATAAAGCCGTTATAGTGTCGGCCCCTGTATAAAGCTGTTATAGTGTCAGCCCCTGTATAAAGCTGTTATAGAGTCGCCCCTGTATAAAGCTCTAAGAGTGTCGGCTCCTGTATAAAGCTGTTATAGTGTCGGCCCCTGTATAAAGCTGTTATAGTGTCGGCCCCTGTATAAAGCTGTTATAGTGTCGGCCCCTGTATAAAGCTGTTATAGTGTCGGCCCCTGTATAAAGCTGTTATAGTGTCGGCCCCTGTATAAAGCTGTTATAGTGTCGGCTCCTGTATAAAGCTGTTATAGTGTCGGCCCCTGTATAAAGCTGTTATAGTGTCGGCTCCTGTATAAAGCTGTTATAGTGTCGGCCCCTGTATAAAGCTGTTATAGTGTCGGCTCCTGTATACAGCTGTTATAGTGTCGGCTCCTGTATACAGCTGTTATAGTGTCGGCTCCTGTATAAAGCTGTTATAGTGTCGGCCCCTGTATAAAGCTGTTATAGTGTCGGCTCCTGTATACAGCTGTTATAGTGTCGGCTCCTGTATAAAGCTGTTATAGTGTCGGCCCCTGTATAAAGCTGTTATAGTGTCGGCTCCTGTATACAGCCGTTATAGTGTCGGCCCCTGTATAAAGCCGTTATAGTGTCGGCCCCTGTATAAAGCCGTTATAGTGTCGGCCCCTGTATAAAGCTGTTATAGTGTCGGCCCCTGTATAAAGCTGTTATAGTGTCGGCCCCTGTATAAAGCTGTTATAGTGTCGGCCCCTGTATAAAGCTGTTATAGTGTCGGCCCCTGTATAAAGCCGTTATAGTGTCAGCCCCTGTATAAAGCTGTTATAGTGTCGGCCCCTGTATAAAGCTGTTATAGTGTCGGCCCCTGTATAAAGCTGTTATAGTGTCGGCCCCTGTATAAAGCCGTTATAGTATCGGCCCCTGTATAAAGCCGTTATAGTGTCGGCTCCTGTATAAAGCCGTTATAGTGTCGGCCCCTGTATAAAGCTGTTATAGTGTCGGCCCCTGTATAAAGCTGTTATAGTGTCGGCCCCTGTATAAAGCCGTTATAGTGTCGGCCCCTGTATAAAGCCGTTATAGTGTCGGCCCCTGTATAAAGCTGTTATAGTGTCGGCCCCTGTATAAAGCTGTTATAGTGTCGGCCCCTGTATAAAGCTGTTATAGTGTCGGCCCCTGTATAAAGCTGTTATAGTGTCGGCCCCTGTATAAAGCTGTTATAGTGTCGGCTCCTGTATAAAGCTGTTATAGTGTCGGCCCCTGTATAAAGCCGTTATAGTGTCGGCCCCTGTATAAAGCTGTTATAGTGTCGGCTCCTGTATAAAGCTGTTATAGTGTCGGCCCCTGTATAAAGCTGTTATAGTGTCGGCCCCTGTATAAAGCTGTTATAGTGTCGGCCCCTGTATAAAGCTGTTATAGTGTCGGCCCCTGTATAAAGCTGTTAAAGTGTCGGCACCTGTATAAAGCCGTTATAGTGTCGGCCCCTGTATAAAGCTGTTATAGTGTCAGCCCCTGTATAAAGCCGTTATAGTGTCAGCCCCTGTATAAAGCTGTTATAGTGTCGGCCCCTGTATAAAGCTGTTATAGTGTCGGCCCCTGTATAAAGCTGTTATAGTGTCGGCCCCTGTATAAAGCTGTTATAGTGTCGGCCCCTGTATAAAGCCGTTATAGTGTCGGCCCCTGTATAAAGCTGTTATAGTGTCGGCCCCTGTATAAAGCTGTTATAGTGTCGGCCCCTGTATAAAGCTGTTATAGTGTCGGCCCCTGTATAAAGCTGTTATAGTGTCGGCCCCTGTATAAAGCTGTTATAGTGTCGGCTCCTGTATAAAGCTGTTATAGTGTCGGCCCCTGTATAAAGCCGTTATAGTGTCGGCCCCTGTATAAAGCTGTTATAGTGTCGGCTCCTGTATAAAGCTGTTATAGTGTCGGCCCCTGTATAAAGCTGTTATAGTGTCGGCCCCTGTATAAAGCTGTTATAGTGTCGGCCCCTGTATAAAGCTGTTATAGTGTCGGCCCCTGTATAAAGCTGTTAAAGTGTCGGCACCTGTATAAAGCCGTTATAGTGTCGGCCCCTGTATAAAGCTGTTATAGTGTCGGCCCCTGTATAAAGCTGTTATAGTGTCGGCCCCTGTATAAAGCTGTTATAGTGTCGGCCCCTGTATAAAGCTGTTATAGTGTCGGCTCCTGTATAAAGCTGTTATAGTGTCGGCCCCTGTATAAAGCCGTTATAGTGTCGGCTCCTGTATAAAGCTGTTATAGTGTCGGCTCCTGTATAAAGCTGTTATAGTGTCGGCCCCTGTATAAAGCTGTTATAGTGTCGGCCCCTGTATAAAGCTGTTATAGTGTCGGCCCCTGTATAAAGCTGTTATAGTGTCGGCCCCTGTATAAAGCTGTTAAAGTGTCGGCACCTGTATAAAGCCGTTATAGTGTCGGCCCCTGTATAAAGCTGTTATAGTGTCAGCCCCTGTATAAAGCCGTTATAGTGTCAGCCCCTGTATAAAGCTGTTATAGTGTCGGCCCCTGTATAAAGCTGTTATAGTGTCGGCCCCTGTATAAAGCTGTTATAGTGTCGGCCCCTGTATAAAGCTGTTATAGTGTCGGCCCCTGTATAAAGCCGTTATAGTGTTGGCTCCTGTATAAAGCCGTTATAGTGTCAGCCCCTGTATAAAGCTGTTATAGTGTCGCCCCTGTATAAAGCTGTTATAGTGTCGGCTCCTGTATAAAGCTGTTATAGTGTCGGCTCCTGTATAAAGCTGTTATAGTGTCGGCTCCTGTATAAAGCTGTTATAGTGTCGGCTCCTGTATAAAGCCGTTATAGTGTCGGCCCCTGTATAAAGCTGTTATAGTGTCGGCCCCTGTATAAAGCTGTTATACTGTCGGCCCCTGTATAAAGCTGTTATAGTGTCGGCTCCTGTATAAAGCTGTTATAGTGTCGGCTCCTGTATAAAGCCGTTATAGTGTCGGCCCCTGTATAAAGCCGTTATAGTGTCGGCCCCTGTATAAAGCTGTTATACTGTCGGCCCCTGTATAAAGCTGTTATAGTGTCGGCCCCTGTATAAAGCTGTTATAGTGTCGGCCCCTGTATAAAGCTGTTATAGTGTCGGCCCCTGTATAAAGCTGTTATACTGTCGGCCCCTGTATAAAGCTGTTATAGTGTCGGCTCCTGTATAAAGCTGTTATAGTGTCGGCTCCTGTATAAAGCTGTTATACTGTCGGCCCCTGTATAAAGCTGTTATAGTGTCGGCTCCTGTATAAAGTCGTTATAGTGTTGGCCCCTGTATAAAGCTGTTATAGTGTCGGCCCCTGTATAAAGCTGTTATAGTGTCGGCCCCTGTATAAAGCTGTTATAGTGTCGGCTCCTGTATAAAGCTGTTATAGTGTCGGCCCCTGTATAAAGCCGTTATAGTGTCGGCCCCTGTATAAAGCTGTTATACTGTCGGCCCCTGTATAAAGCTGTTATAGTGTCGGCCCCTGTATAAAGCTGTTATAGTGTCGGCCCCTGTATAAAGCCGTTATAGTGTCGGCTCCTGTATAAAGCTGTTATAGTGTCGGCCCCTGTATAAAGCTGTTATACTGTCGGCCCCTGTATAAAGCTGTTATAGTGTCGGCCCCTGTATAAAGCCGTTATAGTGTCGGCTCCTGTATAAAGCTGTTATAGTGTCGGCCCCTGTATAAAGCTGTTATAGTGTCGGCCCCTGTATAAAGCTGTTATAGTGTCGGCTCCTGTATAAAGCCGTTATAGTGTCGGCTCCTGTATAAAGCTGTTATAGTGTCGGCCCCTGTATAAAGCTGTTTTAGTGTCGGCTCCTGTATAAAGCTGTTATAGTGTCGGCCCCTGTATAAAGCTGTTATAGTGTCGGCCCCTGTATAAAGCCGTTATAGTGTCGGCTCCTGTATAAAGCTGTTATAGTGTCGGCCCCTGTATAAAGCTGTTATAGTGTCGGCCCCTGTATAAAGCTGTTATAGTGTCGGCCCCTGTATAAAGCCGTTATAGTGTCGGCTCCTGTATAAAGCTGTTATAGTGTCGGCCCCTGTATAAAGCTGTTTTAGTGTCGGCTCCTGTATAAAGCTGTTATAGTGTCGGCCCCTGTATAAAGCCGTTATAGTGTCGGCTCCTGTATAAAGCTGTTATAGTGTCGTCCCCTGTATAAAGCTGTTATAGTGTCGGCCCCTGTATAAAGCTGTTATAGTGTCGGCTCCTGTATAAAGCTGTTATAGTGTCGTCCCCTGTATAAAGCTGTTATACTGTCGGCCCCTGTATAAAGCTGTTATAGTGTCGGCTCCTGTATAAAGCTGTTATAGTGTCGGCCCCTGTATAAAGCTGTTATAGTGTCGGCCCCTGTATAAAGCTGTTATAGTGTCGGCCCCTGTATAAAGCCGTTATAGTGTCGGCTCCTGTATAAAGCTGTTATAGTGTCGTCCCCTGTATAAAGCTGTTATAGTGTCGGCTCCCTGTATAAAGCTGTTATAGTGTCGGCCCCTGTATGAAGCTGTTATAGTGTCGGCCCCTGTATAAAGCCGTTATAGTGTCGGCCCCTGTATAAAGCCGTTATAGTGTCGGCTCCTGTATAAAGCCGTTATAGTGTCGGCCCCTGTATAAAGCCGTTATAGTGTCGGCCCCTGTATAAAGCTGTTATAGTGTCGGCCCCTGTATAAAGCCGTTATAGTGTCGGCCCCTGTATAAAGCCGTTATAGTGTCGGCTCCTGTATAAAGCTGTTATAGTGTCGGCCCCTGTATAAAGCCGTTATAGTGTCGGCCCCTGTATAAAGCCGTTATAGTGTCGGCCCCTGTATAAAGCCGTTATAGTGTCGGCTCCTGTATAAAGCTGTTATAGTGTCGGCTCCTGTATAAAGCTGTTATAGTGTCGGCCCCTGTATAAAGCCGTTATAGTGTCGGCCCCTGTATAAAGCCGTTATAGTGTCGGCTCCTGTATAAAGCTGTTATAGTGTCGGCCCCTGTATAAAGCCGTTATAGTGTCGGCCCCTGTATAAAGCCGTTATAGTGTCGGCTCCTGTATAAAGCTGTTATAGTGTCGGCCCCTGTATAAAGCCGTTATAGTGTCGGCCCCTGTATAAAGCTGTTATAGTGTCGGCCCCTGTATAAAGCCGTTATAGTGTCGGCCCCTGTATAAAGCCGTTATAGTGTCGGCTCCTGTATAAAGCTGTTATAGTGTCGGCTCCTGTATAAAGCTGTTATAGTGTCGGCCCCTGTATAAAGCTGTTATAGTGTCGGCTCCTGTATAAAGCCGTTATAGTGTCGGCTCCTGTATAAAGCTGTTATAGTGTCGGCTCCCTGTATAAAGCTGTTATAGTGTCGGCCCCTGTATAAAGCTGTTATAGTGTCGGCTCCTGTATAAAGCTGTTATAGTGTCGGCCCCTGTATAAAGCTGTTATAGTGTCGGCTCCTGTATAAAGCTGTTATAGTGTCGGCCCCTGTATAAAGCCGTTATAGTGTCGGCTCCTGTATAAAGCTGTTATTGTGTCGGCCCCTGTATAAAGCTGTTATAGTGTCGGCCCCTGTATAAAGCCGTTATAGTGTCGGCCCCTGTATAAAGCTGTTAAAGTGTCGGCCCCTGTATAAAGCCGTTATAGTGTCGGCCCCTGTATAAAGCTGTTATAGTGTCAGCCCCTGTATAAAGCCGTTATAGTGTCGGCCCCTGTATAAAGCTGTTAAAGTGTCGGCCCCTGTATAAAGCCGTTATAGTGTCGGCCCCTGTATAAAGCTGTTATAGTGTCGGCTCCTGTATAAAGCTGTTATAGTGTCGGCCCCTGTATACAGCTGTTATAGTGTCGGCCCTGTATAAAGCCGTTATAGTGTCGGCCCCTGTATAAAGCCGTTATAGTGTCGGCCCCTGTATAAAGCCGTTATAGTGTCGGCCCCTGTATAAAGCTGTTATACTGTCGGCCCCTGTATAAAGCTGTTATAGTGTCGGCCCCTGTATAAAGCTGTTATAGTGTCGGCCCCTGTATAAAGCTGTTATAGTGTCGGCCCCTGTATAAAGCTGTTATACTGTCGGCCCCTGTATAAAGCTGTTATAGTGTCGGCTCCTGTATAAAGCTGTTATAGTGTCGGCTCCAGTATAAAGCTGTTATACTGTCGGCCCCTGTATAAAGCTGTTATACTGTCGGCCCCTGTATAAAGCTGTTATAGTGTCGGCTCCTGTATAAAGCTGTTATAGTGTCGGCTCCTGTATAAAGCTGTTATAGTGTCGGCCCCTGTATAAAGCTGTTATACTGTCGGCCCCTGTATAAAGCTGTTATAGTGTCGGCTCCTGTATAAAGTCGTTATAGTGTCGGCCCCTGTATAAAGCTGTTATAGTGTCGGCCCCTGTATAAAGCCGTTATAGTGTCGGCCCCTGTATAAAGCTGTTATAGTGTCGGCTCCTGTATAAAGCCGTTATAGTGTCGGCTCCTGTATAAAGCTGTTATAGTGTCGGCTCCTGTATAAAGCCGTTATAGTGTCGGCCCCTGTATAAAGCTGTTATAGTATCGGCCCCTGTATAAAGCCGTTATAGTGTCGGCTCCTGTATAAAGCCGTTATAGTGTCGGCCCCTGTATAAAGCTGTTATAGTGTCGGCCCCTGTATAAAGCTGTTATAGTGTCGGCCCCTGTATAAAGCTGTTATAGTGTCGGCCCCTGTATAAAGCCGTTATAGTGTCGGCCCCTGTATAAAGCTGTTATAGTGTCGGCCCCTGTATAAAGCTGTTATAGTGTCGGCCCCTGTATAAAGCTGTTATAGTGTCGGCCCCTGTATAAAGCTGTTATAGTGTCGGCCCCTGTATAAAGCTGTTATAGTGTCGGCTCCTGTATAAAGCTGTTATAGTGTCGGCTCCTGTATAAAGCCGTTATAGTGTCGGCTCCTGTATAAAGCTGTTATAGTGTCGGCCCCTGTATAAAGCTGTTATAGTATCGGCCCCTGTATAAAGCCGTTATAGTGTCGGCTCCTGTATAAAGCCGTTATAGTGTCGGCCCCTGTATAAAGCTGTTATAGTGTCGGCCCCTGTATAAAGCTGTTATAGTGTCGGCCCCTGTATAAAGCTGTTATAGTGTCGGCCCCTGTATAAAGCCGTTATAGTGTCGGCCCCTGTATAAAGCTGTTATAGTGTCGGCCCCTGTATAAAGCTGTTATAGTGTCGGCCCCTGTATAAAGCTGTTATAGTGTCGGCCCCTGTATAAAGCTGTTATAGTGTCGGCCCCTGTATAAAGCTGTTATAGTGTCGGCTCCTGTATAAAGCCGTTATAGTGTCGGCCCCTGTATAAAGCTGTTATAGTGTCGGCCCCTGTATAAAGCTGTTATAGTGTCGGCCCCTGTATAAAGCTGTTATAGTGTCGGCCCCTGTATAAAGCTGTTATAGTGTCGGCCCCTGTATAAAGCTGTTATAGTGTCGGCCCCTGTATAAAGCCGTTATAGTGTCGGCCCCTGTATAAAGCTGTTATAGTGTCGGCTCCTGTATAAAGCTGTTATAGTGTCGGCCCCTGTATAAAGCTGTTATAGTGTCGGCCCCTGTATAAAGCTGTTATAGTGTCGGCCCCTGTATAAAGCTGTTATAGTGTCGGCCCCTGTATAAAGCTGTTAAAGTGTCGGCACCTGTATAAAGCCGTTATAGTGTCGGCCCCTGTATAAAGCTGTTATAGTGTCAGCCCCTGTATAAAGCCGTTATAGTGTCAGCCCCTGTATAAAGCTGTTATAGTGTCGGCCCCTGTATAAAGCTGTTATAGTGTCGGCCCCTGTATAAAGCTGTTATAGTGTCGGCCCCTGTATAAAGCTGTTATAGTGTCGGCCCCTGTATAAAGCCGTTATAGTGTTGGCTCCTGTATAAAGCCGTTATAGTGTCGGCCCCTGTATAAAGCTGTTATAGTGTCAGCCCCTGTATAAAGCTGTTATAGTGTCGCCCCTGTATAAAGCTGTTATAGTGTCGGCTCCTGTATAAAGCTGTTATAGTGTCGGCTCCTGTATAAAGCTGTTATAGTGTCGGCTCCTGTATAAAGCTGTTATAGTGTCGGCTCCTGTATAAAGCCGTTATAGTGTCGGCCCCTGTATAAAGCTGTTATAGTGTCGGCCCCTGTATAAAGCTGTTATACTGTCGGCCCCTGTATAAAGCTGTTATAGTGTCGGCTCCTGTATAAAGCTGTTATAGTGTCGGCTCCTGTATAAAGCTGTTATAGTGTCGGCTCCTGTATAAAGCCGTTATAGTGTCGGCCCCTGTATAAAGCCGTTATAGTGTCGGCCCCTGTATAAAGCCGTTATAGTGTCGGCCCCTGTATAAAGCTGTTATACTGTCGGCCCCTGTATAAAGCTGTTATAGTGTCGGCCCCTGTATAAAGCTGTTATAGTGTCGGCCCCTGTATAAAGCTGTTATAGTGTCGGCCCCTGTATAAAGCTGTTATACTGTCGGCCCCTGTATAAAGCTGTTATAGTGTCGGCTCCTGTATAAAGCTGTTATAGTGTCGGCTCCTGTATAAAGCTGTTATACTGTCGGCCCCTGTATAAAGCTGTTATAGTGTCGGCTCCTGTATAAAGTCGTTATAGTGTTGGCCCCTGTATAAAGCTGTTATAGTGTCGGCCCCTGTATAAAGCTGTTATAGTGTCGGCCCCTGTATAAAGCTGTTATAGTGTCGGCCCCTGTATAAAGCTGTTATAGTGTCGGCTCCTGTATAAAGCTGTTATAGTGTCGGCTCCTGTATAAAGCTGTTATAGTGTCGGCCCCTGTATAAAGCTGTTATAGTGTCGGCTCCTGTATAAAGCTGTTATAGTGTCGGCCCCTGTATAAAGCTGTTATACTGTCGGCCCCTGTATAAAGCTGTTATAGTGTCGGCCCCTGTATAAAGCTGTTATAGTGTCGGCCCCTGTATAAAGCCGTTATAGTGTCGGCTCCTGTATAAAGCTGTTATAGTGTCGGCCCCTGTATAAAGCTGTTATACTGTCGGCCCCTGTATAAAGCTGTTATAGTGTCGGCCCCTGTATAAAGCCGTTATAGTGTCGGCTCCTGTATAAAGCTGTTATAGTGTCGGCCCCTGTATAAAGCTGTTATAGTGTCGGCCCCTGTATAAAGCTGTTATAGTGTCGGCTCCTGTATAAAGCCGTTATAGTGTCGGCTCCTGTATAAAGCTGTTATAGTGTCGGCCCCTGTATAAAGCTGTTTTAGTGTCGGCTCCTGTATAAAGCTGTTATAGTGTCGGCCCCTGTATAAAGCTGTTATAGTGTCGGCCCCTGTATAAAGCCGTTATAGTGTCGGCTCCTGTATAAAGCTGTTATAGTGTCGGCCCCTGTATAAAGCTGTTATAGTGTCGGCCCCTGTATAAAGCTGTTATAGTGTCGGCCCCTGTATAAAGCCGTTATAGTGTCGGCTCCTGTATAAAGCTGTTATAGTGTCGGCCCCTGTATAAAGCTGTTTTAGTGTCGGCTCCTGTATAAAGCTGTTATAGTGTCGGCCCCTGTATAAAGCCGTTATAGTGTCGGCTCCTGTATAAAGCTGTTATAGTGTCGTCCCCTGTATAAAGCTGTTATAGTGTCGGCCCCTGTATAAAGCTGTTATAGTGTCGGCTCCTGTATAAAGCTGTTATAGTGTCGTCCCCTGTATAAAGCTGTTATACTGTCGGCCCCTGTATAAAGCTGTTATAGTGTCGGCTCCTGTATAAAGCTGTTATAGTGTCGTCCCCTGTATAAAGCTGTTATAGTGTCGGCTCCCTGTATAAAGCTGTTATAGTGTCGGCCCCTGTATAAAGCTGTTATAGTGTCGGCTCCTGTATAAAGCTGTTATAGTGTCGGCCCCTGTATAAAGCCGTTATAGTGTCGGCCCCTGTATAAAGCCGTTATAGTGTCGGCTCCTGTATAAAGCTGTTATAGTGTCGGCCCCTGTATAAAGCCGTTATAGTGTCGGCTCCTGTATAAAGCTGTTATAGTGTCGGCTCCTGTATAAAGCTGTTATAGTGTCGGCCCCTGTATAAAGCTGTTATAGTGTCGGCTCCTGTATAAAGCCGTTATAGTGTCGGCTCCTGTATAAAGCTGTTATAGTGTCGGCCCCTGTATAAAGCTGTTATAGTGTCGGCTCCTGTATAAAGCCGTTATAGTGTCGGCTCCTGTATAAAGCTGTTATAGTGTCGGCTCCTGTATAAAGCTGTTATAGTGTCGGCTACCTGTATAAAGCTGTTATAGTGTCGGCCCCTGTATAAAGCTGTTATAGTGTCGGCTCCTGTATAAAGCTGTTATAGTGTCGGCCCCTGTATAAAGCCGTTATAGTGTCGGCTCCTGTATAAAGCTGTTATAGTGTCGGCCCCTGTATAAAGCTGTTATAGTGTCGGCCCCTGTATAAAGCCGTTATAGTGTCGGCTCCTGTATAAAGCTGTTATAGTGTCGGCCCCTGTATAAAGCTGTTATAGTGTCGGCCCCTGTATAAAGCCGTTATAGTGTCGGCCCCTGTATAAAGCTGTTAAAGTGTCGGCCCCTGTATAAAGCCGTTATAGTGTCGGCCCCTGTATAAAGCTGTTATAGTGTCAGCCCCTGTATAAAGCCGTTATAGTGTCGGCCCCTGTATAAAGCTGTTAAAGTGTCGGCCCCTGTATAAAGCCGTTATAGTGTCGGCCCCTGTATAAAGCTGTTATAGTGTCGGCTCCTGTATAAAGCTGTAATAGTGTCGGCCCCTGTATACAGCTGTTATAGTGTCAGCCCCTGTATAAAGCCGTTATAGTGTCGGCCCCTGTATAAAGCCGTTATAGTGTCGGCCCCTGTATAAAGCCGTTATAGTGTCGGCCCCTGTATAAAGCCGTTATAGTGTCGGCCCCTGTATAAAGCTGTTATACTGTCGGCCCCTGTATAAAGCTGTTATAGTGTCGGCCCCTGTATAAAGCTGTTATAGTGTCGGCCCCTGTATAAAGCTGTTATAGTGTCGGCCCCTGTATAAAGCTGTTATACTGTCGGCCCCTGTATAAAGCTGTTATAGTGTCGGCTCCTGTATAAAGCTGTTATAGTGTCGGCCCCTGTATAAAGCTGTTATAGTGTCGGCTCCAGTATAAAGCTGTTATACTGTCGGCCCCTGTATAAAGCTGTTATACTGTCGGCCCCTGTATAAAGCTGTTATAGTGTCGGCTCCTGTATAAAGCTGTTATAGTGTCGGCTCCTGTATAAAGCTGTTATAGTGTCGGCCCCTGTATAAAGCTGTTATACTGTCGGCCCCTGTATAAAGCTGTTATAGTGTCGGCTCCTGTATAAAGTCGTTATAGTGTCGGCCCTGTATAAAGCTGTTATAGTGTCGGCCCCTGTATAAAGCCGTTATAGTGTCGGCCCCTGTATAAAGCTGTTATAGTGTCGGCTCCTGTATAAAGCTGTTATAGTGTCGGCTCCTGTATAAAGCCGTTATAGTGTCGGCTCCTGTATAAAGCTGTTATAGTGTCGGCCCCTGTATAAAGCTGTTATAGTGTCGGCTCCTGTATAAAGCTGTTATAGTGTCGGCCCCTGTATAAAGCTGTTATAGTGTCGGCTCCTGTATAAAGCTGTTATAGTGTCGGCTCCTGTATAAAGCTGTTATAGTGTCGGCCCCTGTATAAAGCTGTTATAGTGTCGGCTCCTGTATAAAGCTGTTATAGTGTCGGCTCCTGTATAAAGCTGTTATAGTGTCGGCTCCTGTATAAAGCTGTTATAGTGTCGGCTCCTGTATAAAGCTGTTATAGTGTCGGCCCCTGTATAAAGCTGTTATAGTGTCGGCTCCTGTATAAAGCCGTTATAGTGTCGGCTCCTGTATAAAGCTGTTATAGTGTCGGCTCCTGTATAAAGCTGTTATAGTGTCGGCCCCTGTATAAAGCTGTTATAGTGTCGGCTCCTGTATAAAGCCGTTATAGTGTCGGCTCCTGTATAAAGCTGTTATAGTGTCGGCCCCTGTATAAAGCTGTTATAGTGTCGGCTCCTGTATAAAGCTGTTATAGTGTCGGCCCCTGTATAAAGCCGTTATAGTGTCGGCTCCTGTATAAAGCCGTTATAGTGTCGGCTCCTGTATAAAGCCGTTATAGTGTCGGCTCCTGTATAAAGCTGTTATAGTGTCGGCTCCTGTATAAAGCTGTTATAGTGTCGGCCCCTGTATAAAGCTGTTATAGTGTCGGCCCTGTATAAAGCTGTTATAGTGTCGGCTCCTGTATAAAGCTGTTATAGTGTCGGCCCCTGTATAAAGCTGTTATAGTGTCGGCCCCTGTATAAAGCTGTTATAGTGTCGGCTCCTGTATAAAGCCGTTATAGTGTCGGCTCCTGTATAAAGCCGTTATAGTGTCGGCTCCTGTATAAAGCTGTTATAGTGTCGGCTCCTGTATAAAGCTGTTATAGTGTCGGCCCCTGTATAAAGCTGTTATAGTGTCGGCCCTGTATAAAGCTGTTATAGTGTCGGCTCCTGTATAAAGCTGTTATAGTGTCGGCTCCTGTATAAAGCCGTTATAGTGTCGGCTCCTGTATAAAGCTGTTATAGTGTCGGCTCCTGTATAAAGCTGTTATAGTGTCGGCCCCTGTATAAAGCTGTTATAGTGTCGGCCCCTGTATAAAGCTGTTATAGTGTCGGCCCCTGTATAAAGCTGTTATAGTGTCGGCTCCTGTATAAAGCTGTTATAGTGTCGGCTCCTGTATAAAGCTGTTATAGTGTCGGCTCCTGTATAAAGCTGTTATAGTGTCGGCTCCTGTATAAAGCTGTTATAGTGTCGGCCCCTGTATAAAGCTGTTATAGTGTCGGCTCCTGTATAAAGCTGTTATAGTGTCGGCTCCTGTATAAAGCTGTTATAGTGTCGGCCCCTGTATAAAGCTGTTATAGTGTCGGCCCCAGTATAAAGCTGTTATAGTGTCGGCCCCTGTATAAAGCCGTTATAGTGTCGGCCCCTGTATAAAGCTGTTATACTGTCGGCCCCTGTATAAAGCTGTTATAGTGTCGGCCCCTGTATAAAGCCGTTATAGTGTCGGCCCCTGTATAAAGCCGTTATAGTGTCGGCTCCTGTATAAAGCTGTTATAGTGTCGGCTCCTGTATAAAGCTGTTATAGTGTCGGCCCCTGTATAAAGCTGTTATACTGTCGGCCCCTGTATAAAGCTGTTATAGTGTCGGCTCCTGTATAAAGCTGTTATAGTGTCGGCTCCTGTATAAAGCTGTTATAGTGTCGGCTCCTGTATAAAGCTGTTATAGTGTCGGCCCCTGTATAAAGCTGTTATAGTGTCGGCCCCTGTATAAAGCTGTTATAGTGTCGGCCCCTGTATAAAGCTGTTATACTGTCGGCCCCTGTATAAAGCTGTTATAGTGTCGGCTCCTGTATAAAGCTGTTATAGTGTCGGCTCCTGTATAAAGCTGTTATAGTGTCGGCCCCTGTATAAAGCTGTTATAGTGTCGGCCCCTGTGTAAAGCTGTTATACTGTCGGCCCCTGTATAAAGCTGTTATAGTGTCGGCTCCTGTATAAAGCTGTTATAGTGTCGGCCCCTGTATAAAGCTGTTATAGTGTCGGCCCCTGTATAAAGCTGTTATAGTGTCGGCCCCTGTATAAAGCTGTTATAGTGTCGGCCCCTGTATAAAGCCGTTATAGTGTCGGCCCCTGTATAAAGCCGTTATAGTGTCGGCCCCTGTATAAAGCCGTTATAGTGTCGGCTCCTGTATAAAGCCGTTATAGTGTCGGCCCCTGTATAAACCTGTTATAGTGTCGGCTCCTGTATAAAGCTGTTATAGTGTCGGCCCCTGTATAAAGCTGTTATAGTGTCAGCCCCTGTATAAAGCTGTTATAGTGTCGCCCCTGTATAAAGCTGTTATAGTGTCGGCTCCTGTATAAAGCTGTTATAGTGTCGGCTCCTGTATAAAGCTGTTATAGTGTCGGCTCCTGTATAAAGCTGTTATAGTGTCGGCTCCTGTATAAAGCCGTTATAGTGTCGGCCCCTGTATAAAGCTGTTATAGTGTCGGCCCCTGTATAAAGCTGTTATACTGTCGGCCCCTGTATAAAGCTGTTATAGTGTCGGCTCCTGTATAAAGCCGTTATAGTGTCGGCCCCTGTATAAAGCCGTTATAGTGTCGGCCCCTGTATAAAGCCGTTATAGTGTCGGCCCCTGTATAAAGCTGTTATACTGTCGGCCCCTGTATAAAGCTGTTATAGTGTCGGCCCCTGTATAAAGCTGTTATAGTGTCGGCCCCTGTATAAAGCTGTTATAGTGTCGGCCCCTGTATAAAGCTGTTATACTGTCGGCCCCTGTATAAAGCTGTTATAGTGTCGGCTCTTGTATAAAGCTGTTATAGTGTCGGCTCCTGTATAAAGCTGTTATACTGTCGGCCCCTGTATAAAGCTGTTATAGTGTCGGCTCCTGTATAAAGTCGTTATAGTGTCGGCCCCTGTATAAAGCTGTTATAGTGTCGGCCCCTGTATAAAGCCGTTATAGTGTCGGCCCCTGTATAAAGCTGTTATAGTGTCGGCCCCTGTATAAAGCCGTTATAGTGTCGGCTCCTGTATAAAGCCGTTATAGTGTCGGCCCCTGTATAAAGCTGTTATAGTGTCGGCTCCTGTATAAAGCTGTTATAGTGTCGGCCCCTGTATAAAGCCGTTATAGTGTCGGCCCCTGTATAAAGCTGTTATACTGTCGGCCCCTGTATAAAGCTGTTATAGTGTCGGCCCCTGTATAAAGCTGTTATAGTGTCGGCCCCTGTATAAAGCCGTTATAGTGTCGGCTCCTGTATAAAGCTGTTATAGTGTCGGCCCCTGTATAAAGCTGTTATACTGTCGGCCCCTGTATAAAGCTGTTATAGTGTCGGCCCCTGTATAAAGCCGTTATAGTGTCGGCTCCTGTATAAAGCTGTTATAGTGTCGGCTCCTGTATAAAGCTGTTATAGTGTCGGCCCCTGTATAAAGCCGTTATAGTGTCGGCTCCTGTATAAAGCTGTTATAGTGTCGTCCCCTGTATAAAGCTGTTATAGTGTCGGCCCCTGTATAAAGCTGTTATAGTGTCGGCTCCTGTATAAAGCTGTTATAGTGTCGTCCCCTGTATAAAGCTGTTATAGTGTCGGCCCCTGTATAAAGCTGTTATAGTGTCGGCTCCTGTATAAAGCTGTTATAGTGTCGGCCCCTGTATAAAGCCGTTATAGTGTCGGCTCCTGTATAAAGCTGTTATAGTGTCGTCCCCTGTATAAAGCTGTTATAGTGTCGGCTCCCTGTATAAAGCTGTTATAGTGTCGGCCCCTGTATAAAGCTGTTATAGTGTCGGCCCCTGTATAAAGCTGTTATAGTGTCGGCTCCTGTATAAAGCTGTTATAGTGTCGGCCCCTGTATAAAGCCGTTATAGTGTCGGCCCCTGTATAAAGCCGTTATAGTGTCGGCTCCTGTATAAAGCTGTTATAGTGTCGGCTCCTGTATAAAGCTGTTATAGTGTCGGCCCCTGTATAAAGCTGTTATAGTGTCGGCTCCTGTATAAAGCCGTTATAGTGTCGGCTCCTGTATAAAGCTGTTATAGTGTCGGCCCCTGTATAAAGCTGTTATAGTGTCGGCTCCTGTATAAAGCCGTTATAGTGTCGGCTCCTGTATAAAGCTGTTATAGTGTCGGCTCCCTGTATAAAGCTGTTATAGTGTCGGCCCCTGTATAAAGCTGTTATAGTGTCGGCTCCTGTATAAAGCTGTTATAGTGTCGGCCCCTGTATAAAGCCGTTATAGTGTCGGCCCCTGTATAAAGCTGTTATAGTGTCGGCTCCTGTATAAAGCTGTTATAGTGTCGGCCCCTGTATACAGCTGTTATAGTGTCGGCCCTGTATAAAGCCGTTATAGTGTCGGCCCCTGTATAAAGCCGTTATAGTGTCGGCCCCTGTATAAAGCCGTTATAGTGTCGGCCCCTGTATAAAGCTGTTATACTGTCGGCCCCTGTATAAAGCTGTTATAGTGTCGGCCCCTGTATAAAGCTGTTATAGTGTCGGCCCCTGTATAAAGCTGTTATAGTGTCGGCCCCTGTATAAAGCTGTTATACTGTCGGCCCCTGTATAAAGCTGTTATAGTGTCGGCTCCTGTATAAAGCTGTTATAGTGTCGGCTCCAGTATAAAGCTGTTATACTGTCGGCCCCTGTATAAAGCTGTTATACTGTCGGCCCCTGTATAAAGCTGTTATAGTGTCGGCTCCTGTATAAAGCTGTTATAGTGTCGGCCCCTGTATAAAGCTGTTATAGTGTCGGCCCCTGTATAAAGCTGTTATACTGTCGGCCCCTGTATAAAGCTGTTATAGTGTCGGCTCCTGTATAAAGTCGTTATAGTGTCGGCCCCTGTATAAAGCTGTTATAGTGTCGGCCCCTGTATAAAGCCGTTATAGTGTCGGCCCCTGTATAAAGCTGTTATAGTGTCGGCTCCTGTATAAAGCTGTTATAGTGTCGGCTCCTGTATAAAGCCGTTATAGTGTCGGCTCCTGTATAAAGCTGTTATAGTGTCGGCCCCTGTATGAAGCTGTTATAGTGTCGGCTCCTGTATAAAGCTGTTATAGTGTCGGCCCCTGTATAAAGCTGTTATAGTGTCGGCTCCTGTATAAAGCTGTTATAGTGTCGGCTCCTGTATCAAGCTGTTATAGTGTCGGCCCCTGTATAAAGCTGTTATAGTGTCGGCCCCTGTATAAAGCCGTTATAGTGTCGGCCCCTGTATAAAGCTGTTATAGTGTCGGCCCCTGTATAAAGCCGTTATAGTGTCGGCTCCTGTATAATGCCGTTATAGTGTCGGCTCCTGTATAAAGCTGTTATAGTGTCGGCTCCTGTATAAAGCTGTTATAGTGTCGGCTCCTGTATAAAGCTGTTATAGTGTCGGCCCCTGTATAAAGCTGTTATAGTGTCGGCTCCTGTATAAAGCCGTTATAGTGTCGGCTCCTGTATAAAGCTGTTATAGTGTCGGCCCCTGTATAAAGCTGTTATAGTGTCGGCTCCTGTATAAAGCTGTTATAGTGTCGGCTCCTGTATAAAGCTGTTATAGTGTCGGCCCCTGTATAAAGCTGTTATAGTGTCGGCCCCTGTATAAAGCTGTTATAGTGTCGGCTCCTGTATAAAGCCGTTATAGTGTCGGCCCCTGTATAAAGCCGTTATAGTGTCGGCCCCTGTATAAAGCTGTTATACTGTCGGCCCCTGTATAAAGCTGTTATAGTGTCGGCCCCTGTATAAAGCTGTTATAGTGTCGGCCCCTGTATAAAGCCGTTATAGTGTCGGCTCCTGTATAAAGCTGTTATAGTGTCGGCTCCTGTATAAAGCTGTTATAGTGTCGGCCCCTGTATAAAGCTGTTATACTGTCGGCCCCTGTATAAAGCTGTTATAGTGTCGGCTCCTGTATAAAGCTGTTATAGTGTCGGCTCCTGTATAAAGCTGTTATAGTGTCGGCCCCTGTATAAAGCTGTTATAGTGTCGGCCCCTGTATAAAGCTGTTATAGTGTCGGCCCCTGTATAAAGCTGTTATACTGTCGGCCCCTGTATAAAGCTGTTATAGTGTCGGCTCCTGTATAAAGCTGTTATAGTGTCGGCTCCTGTATAAAGCTGTTATAGTGTCGGCCCCTGTATAAAGCTGTTATAGTGTCGGCCCCTGTATAAAGCTGTTATACTGTCGGCCCCTGTATAAAGCTGTTATAGTGTCGGCTCCTGTATAAAGCTGTTATAGTGTCGGCTCCTGTATAAAGCTGTTATAGTGTCGGCCCCTGTATAAAGCTGTTATAGTGTCGGCCCCTGTATAAAGCTGTTATAGTGTCGGCCCCTGTATAAAGCTGTTATAGTGTCGGCCCCTGTATAAAGCCGTTATAGTGTCGGCCCCTGTATAAAGCCGTTATAGTGTCGGCTCCTGTATAAAGCCGTTATAGTGTCGGCCCCTGTATAAAGCTGTTATAGTGTCGGCTCCTGTATAAAGCTGTTATAGTGTCGGCCCCTGTATAAAGCTGTTATAGTGTCAGCCCCTGTATAAAGCTGTTATAGTGTCGCCCCTGTATAAAGCTGTTATAGTGTCGGCCCCTGTATAAAGCTGTTATACTGTCGGCCCCTGTATAAAGCTGTTATAGTGTCGGCCCCTGTATAAAGCTGTTATAGTGTCGGCCCCTGTATAAAGCTGTTATAGTGTCGGCCCCTGTATAAAGCTGTTATACTGTCGGCCCCTGTATAAAGCTGTTATAGTGTCGGCTCCTGTATAAAGCTGTTATAGTGTCGGCTCCTGTATAAAGCTGTTATACTGTCGGCCCCTGTATAAAGCTGTTATAGTGTCGGCTCCTGTATAAAGTCGTTATAGTGTCGGCCCCTGTATAAAGCTGTTATAGTGTCGGCCCCTGTATAAAGCCGTTATAGTGTCGGCCCCTGTATAAAGCTGTTATAGTGTCGGCCCCTGTATAAAGCCGTTATAGTGTCGGCTCCTGTATAAAGCCGTTATAGTGTCGGCCCCTGTATAAAGCTGTTATAGTGTCGGCTCCTGTATAAAGCTGTTATAGTGTCGGCCCCTGTATAAAGCCGTTATAGTGTCGGCCCCTGTATAAAGCTGTTATACTGTCGGCCCCTGTATAAAGCTGTTATAGTGTCGGCCCCTGTATAAAGCTGTTATAGTGTCGGCCCCTGTATAAAGCCGTTATAGTGTCGGCTCCTGTATAAAGCTGTTATAGTGTCGGCCCCTGTATAAAGCTGTTATACTGTCGGCCCCTGTATAAAGCTGTTATAGTGTCGGCCCCTGTATAAAGCCGTTATAGTGTCGGCTCCTGTATAAAGCTGTTATAGTGTCGGCTCCTGTATAAAGCTGTTATAGTGTCGGCCCCTGTATAAAGCCGTTATAGTGTCGGCTCCTGTATAAAGCTGTTATAGTGTCGTCCCCTGTATAAAGCTGTTATAGTGTCGGCCCCTGTATAAAGCTGTTATAGTGTCGGCTCCTGTATAAAGCTGTTATAGTGTCGTCCCCTGTATAAAGCTGTTATAGTGTCGGCCCCTGTATAAAGCTGTTATAGTGTCGGCTCCTGTATAAAGCTGTTATAGTGTCGGCCCCTGTATAAAGCCGTTATAGTGTCGGCTCCTGTATAAAGCTGTTATAGTGTCGTCCCCTGTATAAAGCTGTTATAGTGTCGGCTCCCTGTATAAAGCTGTTATAGTGTCGGCCCCTGTATAAAGCTGTTATAGTGTCGGCCCCTGTATAAAGCTGTTATAGTGTCGGCTCCTGTATAAAGCTGTTATAGTGTCGGCCCCTGTATAAAGCCGTTATAGTGTCGGCCCCTGTATAAAGCCGTTATAGTGTCGGCTCCTGTATAAAGCTGTTATAGTGTCGGCTCCTGTATAAAGCTGTTATAGTGTCGGCCCCTGTATAAAGCCGTTATAGTGTCGGCTCCTGTATAAAGCTGTTATAGTGTCGGCCCCTGTATAAAGCTGTTATAGTGTCGGCTCCTGTATAAAGCCGTTATAGTGTCGGCTCCTGTATAAAGCTGTTATAGTGTCGGCTCCTGTATAAAGCTGTTATAGTGTCGGCCCCTGTATAAAGCTGTTATAGTGTCGGCTCCTGTATAAAGCTGTTATAGTGTCGGCCCCTGTATAAAGCCGTTATAGTGTCGGCTCCTGTATAAAGCTGTTATAGTGTCGGCCCCTGTATAAAGCCGTTATAGTGTCGGCCCCTGTATAAAGCCGTTATAGTGTCGGCTCCTGTATAAAGCTGTTATAGTGTCGGCCCCTGTATAAAGCTGTTATAGTGTCGGCCCCTGTATAAAGCCGTTATAGTGTCGGCCCCTGTATAAAGCTGTTAAAGTGTCGGCCCCTGTATAAAGCCGTTATAGTGTCGGCCCCTGTATAAAGCTGTTATAGTGTCAGCCCCTGTATAAAGCCGTTATAGTGTCGGCCCCTGTATAAAGCTGTTAAAGTGTCGGCCCCTGTATAAAGCCGTTATAGTGTCGGCCCCTGTATAAAGCTGTTATAGTGTCGGCTCCTGTATAAAGCTGTTATAGTGTCGGCCCCTGTATACAGCTGTTATAGTGTCGGCCCTGTATAAAGCCGTTATAGTGTCGGCCCCTGTATAAAACCGTTATAGTGTCGGCCCCTGTATAAAGCCGTTATAGTGTCGGCCCCTGTATAAAGCTGTTATACTGTCGGCCCCTGTATAAAGCTGTTATAGTGTCGGCCCCTGTATAAAGCTGTTATAGTGTCGGCCCCTGTATAAAGCTGTTATAGTGTCGGCCCCTGTATAAAGCTGTTATACTGTCGGCCCCTGTATAAAGCTGTTATAGTGTCGGCTCCTGTATAAAGCTGTTATAGTGTCGGCTCCAGTATAAAGCTGTTATACTGTCGGCCCCTGTATAAAGCTGTTATACTGTCGGCCCCTGTATAAAGCTGTTATAGTGTCGGCTCCTGTATAAAGCTGTTATAGTGTCGGCTCCTGTATAAAGCTGTTATAGTGTCGGCCCCTGTATAAAGCTGTTATACTGTCGGCCCCTGTATAAAGCTGTTATAGTGTCGGCTCCTGTATAAAGTCGTTATAGTGTCGGCCCCTGTATAAAGCTGTTATAGTGTCGGCCCCTGTATAAAGCCGTTATAGTGTCGGCCCCTGTATAAAGCTGTTATAGTGTCGGCTCCTGTATAAAGCCGTTATAGTGTCGGCTCCTGTATAAAGCTGTTATAGTGTCGGCCCCTGTATAAAGCTGTTATAGTGTCGGCTCCTGTATAAAGCTGTTATAGTGTCGGCCCCTGTATAAAGCTGTTATAGTGTCGGCTCCTGTATAAAGCTGTTTTAGTGTCGGCTCCTGTATAAAGCCGTTATAGTGTCGGCCCCTGTATAAAGCTGTTATAGTGTCGGCCCCTGTATAAAGCCGTTATAGTGTCGGCTCCTGTATAATGCCGTTATAGTGTCGGCTCCTGTATAAAGCTGTTATAGTGTCGGCTCCTGTATAAAGCTGTTATAGTGTCGGCTCCTGTATAAAGCTGTTATAGTGTCGGCTCCTGTATAAAGCTGTTATAGTGTCGGCCCCTGTATAAAGCTGTTATAGTGTCGGCCCCTGTATAAAGCCGTTATAGTGTCGGCTCCTGTATAATGCCGTTATAGTGTCGGCTCCTGTATAAAGCTGTTATAGTGTCGGCCCCTGTATAAAGCTGTTATAGTGTCGGCTCCTGTATAAAGCTGTTATAGTGTCGGCTCCTGTATAAAGCTGTTATAGTGTCGGCTCCTGTATAAAGCTGTTATAGTGTCGGCCCCTGTATAAAGCTGTTATAGTGTCGGCCCCTGTATAAAGCTGTTATAGTGTCGGCTCCTGTATAAAGCCGTTATAGTGTCGGCCCCTGTATAAAGCCGTTATAGTGTCGGCCCCTGTATAAAGCTGTTATACTGTCGGCCCCTGTATAAAGCTGTTATAGTGTCGGCCCCTGTATAAAGCTGTTATAGTGTCGGCCCCTGTATAAAGCCGTTATAGTGTCGGCTCCTGTATAAAGCTGTTATAGTGTCGGCTCCTGTATAAAGCTGTTATAGTGTCGGCCCCTGTATAAAGCTGTTATACTGTCGGCCCCTGTATAAAGCTGTTATAGTGTCGGCTCCTGTATAAAGCTGTTATAGTGTCGGCTCCTGTATAAAGCTGTTATAGTGTCGGCTCCTGTATAAAGCTGTTATAGTGTCGGCCCCTGTATAAAGCTGTTATAGTGTCGGCCCCTGTATAAAGCTGTTATAGTGTCGGCCCCTGTATAAAGCTGTTATACTGTCGGCCCCTGTATAAAGCTGTTATAGTGTCGGCTCCTGTATAAAGCTGTTATAGTGTCGGCTCCTGTATAAAGCTGTTATAGTGTCGGCCCCTGTATAAAGCTGTTATAGTGTCGGCCCCTGTATAAAGCTGTTATACTGTCGGCCCCTGTATAAAGCTGTTATAGTGTCGGCTCCTGTATAAAGCTGTTATAGTGTCGGCCCTGTATAAAGCTGTTATAGTGTCGCCCCTGTATAAAGCTGTTATAGTGTCGGCTCCTGTATAAAGCTGTTATAGTGTCGGCCCCTGTATAAAGCTGTTATAGTGTCGGCCCCTGTATAAAGCTGTTATAGTGTCGGCCCCTGTATAAAGCTGTTATAGTGTCGGCTCCTGTATAAAGCTGTTATAGTGTCGGCTCCTGTATAAAGCTGTTATAGTGTCGGCCCCTGTATAAAGCTGTTATAGTGTCGGCTCCTGTATAAAGCTGTTATAGTGTCGGCCCCTGTATAAAGCTGTTATAGTGTCGGCTCCTGTATAAAGCTGTTATAGTGTCGGCCCCTGTATAAAGCTGTTATACTGTCGGCCCCTGTATAAAGCTGTTATAGTGTCGGCTCCTGTATAAAGCTGTTATAGTGTCGGCTCCTGTATAAAGCTGTTATAGTGTCGGCTCCTGTATAAAGCTGTTATAGTGTCGGCCCCTGTATAAAGCTGTTATAGTGTCGGCCCCTGTATAAAGCTGTTATAGTGTCGGCCCCTGTATAAAGCTGTTATACTGTCGGCCCCTGTATAAAGCTGTTATAGTGTCGGCTCCTGTATAAAGCTGTTATAGTGTCGGCTCCTGTATAAAGCTGTTATAGTGTCGGCCCCTGTATAAAGCTGTTATAGTGTCGGCCCCTGTATAAAGCTGTTATACTGTCGGCCCCTGTATAAAGCTGTTATAGTGTCGGCTCCTGTATAAAGCTGTTATAGTGTCGGCCCTGTATAAAGCTGTTATAGTGTCGCCCCTGTATAAAGCTGTTATAGTGTCGGCTCCTGTATAAAGCTGTTATAGTGTCGGCCCCTGTATAAAGCTGTTATAGTGTCGGCCCCTGTATAAAGCTGTTATAGTGTCGGCCCCTGTATAAAGCTGTTATACTGTCGGCCCCTGTATAAAGCTGTTATAGTGTCGGCCCCTGTATAAAGCCGTTATAGTGTCGGCTCCTGTATAAAGCCGTTATAGTGTCGGCTCCTGTATAAAGCTGTTATAGTGTCGGCTCCTGTATAAAGCTGTTATAGTGTCGGCCCTGTATAAAGCTGTTATAGTGTCGCCCCTGTATAAAGCTGTTATAGTGTCGGCTCCTGTATAAAGCTGTTATAGTGTCGGCCCCTGTATAAAGCTGTTATAGTGTCGGCTCCTGTATAAAGCCGTTATAGTGTCGGCTCCTGTATAAAGCCGTTATAGTGTCGGCTCCTGTATAAAGCCGTTATAGTGTCGGCTCCTGTATAAAGCCGTTATAGTGTCGGCCCCTGTATAAAGCTGTTATAGTGTCGGCCCCTGTATAAAGCTGTTATAGTGTCGGCTCCTGTATAAAGCCGTTATAGTGTCGGCTCCTGTATAAAGCTGTTATAGTGTCGGCTCCTGTATAAAGCTGTTATAGTGTCGGCCCCTGTATAAAGCTGTTATAGTGTCGCCCCTGTATAAAGCTGTTATAGTGTCGGCTCCTGTATAAAGCCGTTATAGTGTCGCCCCTGTATAAAGCTGTTATAGTGTCGGCTCCTGTATAAAGCTGTTATAGTGTCGGCCCCTGTATAAAGCCGTTATAGTGTCGGCTCCTGTATAAAGCTGTTATAGTGTCGGCCCCTGTATAAAGCTGTTATAGTGTCGGCCCCTGTATAAAGCCGTTATAGTGTCGGCTCCTGTATAAAGCCGTTATAGTGTCGGCCCCTGTATAAAGCCGTTATAGTGTCGGCCCCTGTATAAAGCTGTTATACTGTCGGCCCCTGTATAAAGCCGTTATAGTGTCGGCTCCTGTATAAAGCTGTTATAGTGTCGGCTCTTGTATAAAGCTGTTATAGTGTCGGCTCCTGTATAAAGCTGTTATAGTGTCGGCCCCTGTATAAAGCCGTTATAGTGTCGGCCCCTGTATAAAGCTGTTATACTGTCGGCCCCTGTATAAAGCTGTTATAGTGTCGGCCCCTGTATAAAGCTGTTATAGTGTCGGCCCCTGTATAAAGCCGTTATAGTGTCGGCTCCTGTATAAAGCTGTTATAGTGTCGGCCCCTGTATAAAGCTGTTATACTGTCGGCCCCTGTATAAAGCTGTTATAGTGTCGGCTCCTGTATAAAGCTGTTATAGTGTCGGCTCCTGTATAAAGCTGTTATAGTGTCGGCTCCTGTATAAAGCTGTTATAGTGTCGGCTCCTGTATAAAGCCGTTATAGTGTCGGCTCCTGTATAAAGCTGTTATAGTGTCGGCTCCTGTATAAAGCCGTTATAGTGTCGGCTCCTGTATAAAGCCGTTATAGTGTCGCCCCTGTATAAAGCTGTTATAGTGTCGGCTCCTGTATAAAGCTGTTATAGTGTCGGCCCCTGTATAAAGCCGTTATAGTGTCGGCTCCTGTATAAAGCTGTTATAGTGTCGGCCCCTGTATAAAGCTGTTATAGTGTCGGCTCCTGTATAAAGCTGTTATAGTGTCGGCCCCTGTATAAAGCTGTTATAGTGTCGGCCCCTGTATAAAGCCGTTATAGTGTCGGCTCCTGTATAAAGCTGTTATAGTGTCGGCCCCTGTATAAAGCCGTTATAGTGTCGGCTCCTGTATAAAGCTGTTATAGTGTCGGCCCCTGTATAAAGCTGTTATAGTGTCGGCCCCTGTATAAAGCCGTTATAGTGTCGGCTCCTGTATAAAGCTGTTATAGTGTCGGCTCCTGTATAAAGCTGTTATAGTGTCGGCCCCTGTATAAAGCTGTTATAGTGTCGGCCCCTGTATAAAGCTGTTATACTGTCGGCCCCTGTATAAAGCTGTTATACTGTCGGCCCCTGTATAAAGCTGTTATAGTGTCGGCCCCTGTATAAAGCTGTTATAGTGTCGGCCCCTGTATAAAGCCGTTATAGTGTCGGCTCCTGTATAAAGCTGTTATAGTGTCGGCCCCTGTATAAAGCTGTTATACTGTCGGCCCCTGTATAAAGCTGTTATAGTGTCGGCTCCTGTATAAAGCTGTTATAGTGTCGGCCCCTGTATAAAGCTGTTATACTGTCGGCCCCTGTATAAAGCTGTTATAGTGTCGGCTCCTGTATAAAGCTGTTATAGTGTCGGCCCCTGTATAAAGCTGTTATAGTGTCGGCCCCTGTATAAAGCTGTTATAGTGTCGGCCCCTGTATAAAGCCGTTATAGTGTCGGCTCCTGTATAAAGCCGTTATAGTGTCGGCCCCTGTATAAAGCTGTTATAGTGTCGGCTCCTGTATAAAGCTGTTATAGTGTCGGCTCCTGTATAAAGCCGTTATAGTGTCGGCCCCTGTATAAAGCCGTTATAGTGTCGGCTCCTGTATAAAGCTGTTATAGTGTCGGCCCCTGTATAAAGCTGTTATAGTGTCGGCTCCTGTATAAAGCCGTTATAGTGTCGGCTCCTGTATAAAGCTGTTATAGTGTCGGCCCCTGTATAAAGCTGTTATAGTGTCGGCCCCTGTATAAAGCTGTTATAGTGTCGGCTCCTGTATAAAGCTGTTATAGTGTCGGCCCCTGTATAAAGCTGTTATAGTGTCGGCCCCTGTATAAAGCTGTTATAGTGTCTGCCCCTGTATAAAGCTGTTATAGTGTCGGCTCCTGTATAAAGCCGTTATAGTGTCGGCCCCTGTATAAAGCCGTTATAGTGTCGGCTCCTGTATAAAGCCGTTATAGTGTCGGCTCCTGTATAAAGCCGTTATAGTGTCGGCTCCTGTATAAAGCCGTTATAGTGTCGGCTCCTGTATAAAGCCGTTATAGTGTCGGCTCCTGTATAAAGCCGTTATAGTGTCGGCCCCTGTATAAAGCCGTTATAGTGTCGGCTCCTGTATAAAGCTGTTATAGTGTCGGCCCCTGTATAAAGCCGTTATAGTGTCGGCTCCTGTATAAAGCTGTTATAGTGTCGGCTCCTGTATAAAGCTGTTATAGTGTCGGCTCCTGTATGAAGCCGTTATAGTGTCGGCTCCTGTATAAAGCTGTTATAGTGTCGGCCCCTGTATAAAGCCGTTATAGTGTCGCCCCTGTATAAAGCTGTTATAGTGTCGGCTCCTGTATAAAGCTGTTATAGTGTCGGCCCCTGTATAAAGCTGTTATAGTGTCGCCCCTGTATAAAGCTGTTATAGTGTCGGCCCCTGTATAAAGCTGTTATAGTGTCGCCCCTGTATAAAGCTTTTATAGTGTCGGCCCCTGTATAAAGCCGTTATAGTGTCGCCCCTGTATAAAGCTGTTATAGTGTCGGCCCCTGTATAAAGCTGTTATAGTGTCGGCCCCTGTATAAAGCTGTTATAGTGTCGGCTCCTGTATAAAGCTGTTATAGTGTCGGCTCCTGTATAAAGCTGTTATAGTGTCGGCTCCTGTATGAAGCCGTTATAGTGTCGGCTCCTGTATAAAGCTGTTATAGTGTCGGCCCCTGTATAAAGCCGTTATAGTGTCGCCCCTGTATAAAGCTGTTATAGTGTCGGCTCCTGTATAAAGCTGTTATAGTGTCGGCCCCTGTATAAAGCTGTTATAGTGTCGGCTCCTGTATAAAGCTGTTATAGTGTCGGCTCCTGTATAAAGCTGTTATAGTGTCGGCTCCTGTATAAAGCTGTTATAGTGTCGGCCCCTGTATAAAGCCGTTATAGTGTCGCCCCTGTATAAAGCTGTTATAGTGTCGGCTCCTGTATAAAGCCGTTATAGTGTCGGCCCCTGTATAAAGCCGTTATAGTGTCGCCCCTGTATAAAGCTGTTATAGTGTCGGCCCCTGTATAAAGCTGTTATAGTGTCGGCCCCTGTATAAAGCTGTTATAGTGTCGGCTCCTGTATAAAGCTGTTATAGTGTCGGCTCCTGTATAAAGCTGTTATAGTGTCGGCTCCTGTATGAAGCCGTTATAGTGTCGGCTCCTGTATAAAGCTGTTATAGTGTCGGCCCCTGTATAAAGCTGTTATAGTGTCGGCTCCTGTATAAAGCTGTTATAGTGTCGGCCCCTGTATAAAGCCGTTATAGTGTCGCCCCTGTATAAAGCTGTTATAGTGTCGGCTCCTGTATAAAGCCGTTATAGTGTCGGCCCCTGTATAAAGCCGTTATAGTGTCGGCCCCTGTATAAAGCTGTTATAGTGTCGGCTCCTGTATAAAGCTGTTATAGTGTCGGCTCCTGTATAAAGCTGTTATAGTGTCGGCTCCTGTATAAAGCTGTTATAGTGTCGGCTCCTGTATAAAGCTGTTATAGTGTCGGCCCCTGTATAAAGCTGTTATAGTGTCGGCCCCTGTATAAAGCTGTTATAGTGTCGGCTCCTGTATAAAGCTGTTATAGTGTCGGCTCCTGTATAAAGCTGTTATAGTGTCGGCTCCTGTATGAAGCCGTTATAGTGTCGCCCCTGTATAAAGCTGTTATAGTGTCGGCTCCTGTATAAAGCTGTTATAGTGTCGGCCCCTGTATAAAGCTGTTATAGTGTCGGCCCCTGTATAAAGCTGTTATAGTGTCGCCCCTGTATAAAGCTGTTATAGTGTCGGCTCCTGTATAAAGCTTTTATAGTGTCGGCCCCTGTATAAAGCCGTTATAGTGTCGCCCCTGTATAAAGCTGTTATAGTGTCGGCCCCTGTATAAAGCTGTTATAGTGTCGGCCCCTGTATAAAGCTGTTATAGTGTCGGCTCCTGTATAAAGCTGTTATAGTGTCGGCTCCTGTATAAAGCTGTTATAGTGTCGGCTCCTGTATGAAGCCGTTATAGTGTCGGCTCCTGTATGAAGCCGTTATAGTGTCGGCTCCTGTATAAAGCTGTTATAGTGTCGGCTCCTGTATAAAGCTGTTATAGTGTCGGCCCCTGTATAAAGCTGTTATAGTGTCGGCTCCTGTATAAAGCTGTTATAGTGTCGGCCCCTGTATAAAGCTGTTATAGTGTCGGCCCCTGTATAAAGCTGTTATAGTGTCGGCCCCTGTATACAGCTGTTATAGTGTCGGCTTCTGTATAAAGCTGTTATAGTGTCGGCCCTTGTATAAAGCTGTTATAGTGTCGCCCCTGTATAAAGCTGTTATAGTGTCGGCTCCTGTATAAAGCTTTTATAGTGTCGGCCCCTGTATAAAGCCGTTATAGTGTCGCCCCTGTATAAAGCTGTTATAGTGTCGGCCCCTGTATAAAGCTGTTATAGTGTCGGCCCCTGTATAAAGCTGTTATAGTGTCGGCTCCTGTATAAAGCTGTTATAGTGTCGGCTCCTGTATAAAGCTGTTATAGTGTCGGCTCTTGTATAAAGCTGTTATAGTGTCGGCTCCTGTATAAAGCTGTTATAGTGTCGGCCCCTGTATAAAGCTGTTATACTGTCGGCCCCTGTATAAAGCTGTTATAGTGTCGGCCCCTGTATAAAGCTGTTATAGTGTCGGCCCCTGTATAAAGCCGTTATAGTGTCGGCCCCTGTATTAAGCTGTTATAGTGTCGGTCCCTGTATAAAGCTGTTATAGTGTCGGCCCCTGTATAAAGCTGTTATAGTGTCGCCCCTGTATAAAGCTGTTATAGTGTCGGCCCCGGTATACAGCCGTTATAGTGTCGGCTCCTGTATAAAGCTGTTATAGTGTCGGCTCCTGTATAAAGCTGTTATAGTGTCGGCCCCTGTATAAAGCTGTTATACTGTCGGCCCCTGTATAAAGCTGTTATAGTGTCGGCTCCTGTATAAAGCTGTTATACTGTCGGCCCCTGTATAAAGCTGTTATAGTGTCGGCTCCTGTATAAAGCTGTTATAGTGTCGGCCCCTGTATAAAGCTGTTATACTGTCGGCCCCTGTATAAAGCTGTTATAGTGTCGGCTCCTGTATAAAGCTGTTATACTGTCGGCCCCTGTATAAAGCTGTTATAGTGTCGGCTCCTGTATAAAGCTGTTATAGTGTCGGCCCCTGTATAAAGCTGTTATACTATTGGCCCCTGTATAAAGCTGTTATAGTGTCGGCCCCTGTATAAAGCTGTTATAGTGTCGGCCCCTGTATAAAGCTGTTATAGTGTCGGCTCCTGTATAAAGCTGTTATAGTGTCGGCCCCTGTATAAAGCTGTTATAGTGTCGGCCCCTGTATAAAGCCGTTATAGTGTCGGCCCCTGTATAAAGCTGTTATAGTGTCGGCCCCTGTATAAAGCCGTTATAGTGTCGGCCCCTGTATAAAGCTGTTATAGTGTCGGCCCCTGTATAAAGCTGTTATAGTGTCGGCCCTTGTATAAAGCCGTTATAGTGTCGGCCCCTGTTTAAAGCCGTTATAGTGTCGGCCCCTGTATAAAGCCGTTATAGTGTCGGCCCCTGTATAAAGCCGTTATAGTGTCGGCCCCTGTATAAAGCTGTTATACTGTCGGCCCCTGTATAAAGCTGTTATAGTGTCGGCCCCTGTATAAAGCCGTTATAGTGTCGGCCCCTGTATAAAGCCGTTATAGTGTCGGCCCCTGTATAAAGCTGTTATAGTGTCGGTCCCGGTATAAAGCTGTTATAGTGTCGGCCCCTGTATAAAGCTGTTATAGTGTCGCCCCTGTATACAGCTGTTATAGTGTCGGCCCCTGTATGAAGCCGTTATAGTGTCGGCCCCTGTATAAAGCTGTTATAGTGTCGGCCCCTGTATAAAGCTGTTATAGTGTCAGCCCCTGTATAAAGCCGTTATAGTGTCGGCCCCTGTATAAAGCCGTTATAGTG
Source organism: Phyllobates terribilis (assembly GCF_046119375.1). NCBI lineage: Eukaryota > Metazoa > Chordata > Amphibia > Anura > Dendrobatidae > Phyllobates > Phyllobates terribilis. The sequence continues at coordinate 1,238,076,336 of NW_027362761.1, read as the reverse complement.
TCGGCCCCTGTATAAAGCTGTTATAGTGTCGGTCCCTGTATAAAGCTGTTATAGTGTCGGCCCCTATATAAAGCTGTTATAGTGTCGGCTCCTGTATAAAGCTGTTATAGTGGCGGCCCCTGTATAAAGCTGTTATAGTGTCGGCTCCTGTATAAAGCTGTTATAGTGTCGGCCCCTGTATAAAGCTGTTATAGTGTCGGCTCCTGTATAAAGCCGTTATAGTGTCGGCTCCTGTATAAAGCCGTTATAGTGTCGGCCCCTATATACAGCTGTTATAGTGTCGGCCCCTGTATAAAGCTGTTATAGTGTCGCCCCTGTATACAGCTGTTATAGTGTCGGCCCCTGTATAAAGCTGTTATAGTGTCGGCTCCTGTATAAAGCCATTATAGTGTCGGCTCCTGTATAAAGCTGTTATAGTGTCGGCCCCTGTATAAAGCCGTTATAGTGTCGGCCCCTGTATAAAGCTGTTATAGTGTCGGCTCCTGTATAAAGCTGTTATAGTGTCGGCCCCTGTATAAAGCCGTTATAGTGTCGGCCCCTGTATAAAGCCGTTATAGTGTCGGCCCCTGTATAAAGCTGTTATAGTGTCAGCCCCTGTATAAAGCCGTTATAGTGTCGGCCCCTGTATAAAGCTGTTATAGTGTCGGCCCCTGTATAAAGCTGTTATAGTGTCGGCCCCTGTATAAAGCTGTTATAGTGTCGGCCCCTGTATAAAGCTGTTATAGTGTCGGCCCCTGTATAAAGCTGTTATAGTGTCGGCTCCTGTATAAAGCTGTTATAGTGTCGGCCCCTGTATAAAGCTGTTATAGTGTCGGCCCCTGTATAAAGCTGTTATAGTGTCGGCCCCTGTATAAAGCTGTTATAGTGTCGGCCCCTGTATAAAGCTGTTATAGTGTCGGCCCCTGTATAAAGCCGTTATAGTGTCGGCCCCTGTATAAAGCTGTTATAGTGTCGGCTCTTGTATAAAGCTGTTATAGTGTCGGCTCCTGTATAAAGCTGTTATAGTGTCGGCCCCTGTATAAAGCTGTTATACTGTCGGCCCCTGTATAAAGCTGTTATAGTGTCGGCTCCTGTATAAAGCTGTTATAGTGTCGGCCCCTGTATAAAGCTGTTATACTGTCGGCCCCTGTATAAAGCTGTTATAGTGTCGGCCCCTGTATAAAGCTGTTATAGTGTCGGCCCCTGTATAAAGCCGTTATAGTGTCGGCCCCTGTATTAAGCTGTTATAGTGTCGGCCCCTGTATAAAGCTGTTATAGTGTCGCCCCTGTATAAAGCTGTTATAGTGTCGGCCCCGGTATACAGCCGTTATAGTGTCGGCTCCTGTATAAAGCTGTTATAGTGTCGGCTCCTGTATAAAGCTGTTATAGTGTCGGCCCCTGTATAAAGCTGTTATACTGTCGGCCCCTGTATAAAGCTGTTATAGTGTCGGCTCCTGTATAAAGCTGTTATACTGTCGGCCCCTGTATAAAGCTGTTATAGTGTCGGCTCCTGTATAAAGCTGTTATAGTGTCGGCCCCTGTATAAAGCTGTTATACTGTCGGCCCCTGTATAAAGCTGTTATAGTGTCGGCTCCTGTATAAAGCTGTTATACTGTCGGCCCCTGTATAAAGCTGTTATAGTGTCGGCTCCTGTATAAAGCTGTTATAGTGTCGGCCCCTGTATAAAGCTGTTATACTGTCGGCCCCTGTATAAAGCTGTTATAGTGTCGGCCCCTGTATAAAGCTGTTATAGTGTCGGCCCCTGTATAAAGCTGTTATAGTGTCGGCTCCTGTATAAAGCTGTTATAGTGTCGGCCCCTGTATAAAGCTGTTATAGTGTCGGCCCCTGTATAAAGCCGTTATAGTGTCGGCCCCTGTATAAAGCTGTTATAGTGTCGGCCCCTGTATAAAGCCGTTATAGTGTCGGCCCCTGTATAAAGCTGTTATAGTGTCGGCCCCTGTATAAAGCTGTTATAGTGTCGGCCCCTGTATAAAGCCGTTATAGTGTCGGCTCCTGTATAAAGCTGTTATAGTGTCGGCTCCTGTATAAAGCTGTTATAGTGTTGGCTCCTGTATAAAGCTGTTATAGTGTCGGCCCCTGTATCAAGCTGTTATAGTGTCGGCCCCTGTATAAAGCTGTTATAGTGTCGGCCCCTGTATAAAGCTGTTATAGTGTCGGCCCTTGTATAAAGCCGTTATAGTGTCGGCCCCTGTTTAAAGCCGTTATAGTGTCGGCCCCTGTATAAAGCCGTTATAGTGTCGGCCCCTGTATAAAGCTGTTATACTGTCGGCCCCTGTATAAAGCCGTTATAGTGTCGGCCCCTGTATAAAGCTGTTATAGTGTCGGTCCCGGTATAAAGCTGTTATAGTGTCGGCCCCTGTATAAAGCTGTTATAGTGTCGGCCCCTGTATAAAGCTGTTATACTGTCGGCCCCTGTATAAAGCTGTTATACTGTCGGCCCCTGTATAAAGCCGTTATAGTGTCGGCCCCTGTATAAAGCTGTTATAGTGTCGGTCCCGGTATAAAGCTGTTATAGTGTCGGCCCCTGTATAAAGCTGTTATAGTGTCGCCCCTGTATACAGCTGTTATAGTGTCGGCCCCTGTATGAAGCCGTTATAGTGTCGGCCCCTGTATAAAGCTGTTATAGTGTCGGCCCCTGTATAAAGCTGTTATAGTGTCAGCCCCTGTATAAAGCCGTTATAGTGTCGGCCCCTGTATAAAGCCGTTATAGTGTCGGCCCCTGTATAAAGCTGTTATAGTGTCGGTCCCTGTATAAAGCTGTTATAGTGTCGGCCCCTATATAAAGCTGTTATAGTGTCGCCTCCTGTATAAAGCTGTTATAGTGGCGGCCCCTGTATAAAGCTGTTATAGTGTCGGCTCCTGTATAAAGCTGTTATAGTGTCGGCCCCTGTATAAAGCTGTTATAGTGTCGGCTCCTGTATAAAGCCGTTATAGTGTCGGCTCCTGTATAAAGCCGTTATAGTGTCGGCCCCTATATACAGCTGTTATAGTGTCGGCCCCTGTATAAAGCTGTTATAGTGTCGCCCCTGTATACAGCTGTTATAGTGTCGGCCCCTGTATAAAGCTGTTATAGTGTCGGCTCCTGTATAAAGCTGTTATAGTGTCGGCTCCTGTATAAAGCTGTTATAGTGTCGGCCCCTGTATAAAGCTGTTATAGTGTCGGCCCCTGTATAAAGCCGTTATAGTGTCGGCCCCTGTATACAGCTGTTATAGTGTCGGCCCCTGTATAAAGCTGTTATAGTGTCGCCCCTGTATACAGCTGTTATAGTGTCGGCCCCTGTATAAAGCTGTTATAGTGTCGGCCCCTGTATACAGCCGTTATAGTGTCGGTCCCTGTATAAAGCTGTTATAGTGTCGGCCCCTGTATAAAGCTGTTATAGTGTCAGCCCCTGTATAAAGCCGTTATAGTGTCGGCCCCTGTATAAAGCTGTTATAGTGTCAGCCCCTGTATAAAGCCGTTATAGTGTCGGTCCCTGTATAAAGCTGTTATAGTGTCGGCCCTTGTATAAAGCTGTTATAGTGTCGGCTCCTGTATAAAGCTGTTATAGTGTCGGCCCCTGTATAAAGCTGTTATAGTGTCGGCCCCTGTATAAAGCTGTTATAGTGTCGGCTCCTGTATAAAGCTGTTATAGTGTCGGCCCCTGTATAAAGCTGTTATAGTGTCGGCTCCTGTATAAAGCTGTTATAGTGTCGGCCCCTGTATAAAGCTGTTATAGTGTCGGCTCCTGTATAAAGCTGTTATAGTGTCGGCCCCTGTATAAAGCTGTTATAGTGTCGGCCCCTGTATAAAGCTGTTATAGTGTCGGCTCCTGTATAAAGCTGTTATAGTGTCGGCCCCTGTATAAAGCTGTTATAGTGTCGGCTCCTGTATAAAGCAGTTATAGTGTCGGCCCCTGTATAAAGCTGTTATAGTGTCGGCTCCTGTATAAAGCAGTTATAGTGTCGGCCCCTGTATAAAGCTGTTATAGTGTCGGCTCCTGTATAAAGCTGTTATAGTGTCGGCCCCTGTATAAAGCTGTTATAGTGTCGGCTCCTGTATAAAGCTGTTATAGTGTCGGCCCCTGTATAAAGCTGTTATAGTGTCGGCCCCTGTATAAAGCTGTTATAGTGTCGGCTCCTGTATAAAGCTGTTATAGTGTCGGCCCCTGTATAAAGCTGTTATAGTGTCGGCGCCTGTATAAAGCTGTTATAGTGTCGGCCCCTGTATAAAGCTGTTATAGTGTCGGCCCCTGTATAAAGCCGTTATAGTGTCGGCCCCTGTATAAAGCTGTTATAGTGTCGGCCCCTGTATAAAGCCGTTATAGTGTCGGCTCCTGTATAAAGCTGTTATAGTGTCGGCCCCTGTACAAAGCTGTTATAGTGTCGGCCCCTGTATAAAGCTGTTATAGTGTCGGCCCCTGTATAAAGCAGTTATAGTGTCGGCCCCTGTATAAAGCTGTTATAGTGTCGGCTCCTGTATAAAGCTGTTATAGTGTCGGCCCCTGTATAAAGCTGTTATAGTGTCGGCTCCTGTATAAAGCTGTTATAGTGTCGGCCCCTGTATAAAGCTGTTATAGTGTCGGCCCTTGTATAAAGCTGTTATAGTGTCGGCTCCTGTATAAAGCAGTTATAGTGTCGGCCCCTGTATAAAGCTGTTATAGTGTCGGCTCCTGTATAAAGCAGTTATAGTGTCGGCCCCTGTATAAAGCTGTTATAGTGTCGGCTCCTGTATAAAGCTGTTATAGTGTCGGCCCCTGTACAAAGCTGTTATAGTGTCGGCCCCTGTATAAAGCTGTTATAGTGTCGGCCCCTGTATAAAGCTGTTATAGTGTCGGCCCCTGTATAAAGCCGTTATAGTGTCGGCCCCTGTATAAAGCCGTTATAGTGTCGGCTCCTGTATAAAGCTGTTATAGTGTCGGCTCCTGTATAAAGCCGTTATAGTGTCGGCTCCTGTATAAAGCTGTTATAGTGTCGGCCCCTGTATAAAGCTGTTATAGTGTCGGCCCCTGTATAAAGCCGTTATAGTGTCGGCTCCTGTATAAAGCTGTTATAGTGTGGGCCCCTGTATAAAGCTGTTATAGTGTCGGCCCCTGTATAAAGCTGTTATAGTGTCGGCTCCTGTATAAAGCCGTTATAGTGTCGGCCCCTGTATAAAGCCGTTATAGTGTCGGCCCCTGTATAAAGCTGTTATAGTGTCGGCCCCTGTATAAAGCTGTTATAGTGTCGGCCCCTGTATAAAGCTGTTATAGTGTCGGCCCCTGTATACAGCTGTTATAGTGTCGGCCCCTGTATAAAGCTGTTATAGTGTCGGCTCCTGTATAAAGCCATTATAGTGTCGGCTCCTGTATAAAGCTTTTATAGTGTCGGCCCCTGTATAAAGCTGTTATAGTGTCGGCCCCTGTATAAAGCCGTTATAGTGTCGGCTCCTGTATAAAGCTGTTATAGTGTCGGCTCCTGTATAAAGCTGTTATAGTGTCGGCCCCTGTATAAAGCCGTTATAGTGTCGGCCCCTGTATAAAGCCGTTATAGTGTCGGCCCCTGTATAAAGCTGTTATAGTGTCGGCTCCTGTATAAAGCAGTTATAGTGTCGGCCCCTGTATAAAGCCGTTATAGTGTCGGCCCCTGTATAAAGCTGTTATAGTGTCGGCCCCTGTATAAAGCTGTTATAGTGTCGGCCCCTGTATAAAGCTGTTATAGTGTCGGCCCCTGTATAAAGCTGTTATAGTGTCGGATCCTGTATAAAGCCATTATAGTGTCGGCTCCTGTATAAAGCTGTTATAGTGTCGGCCCCTGTATAAAGCCGTTATAGTGTCGGCCCCTGTATAAAGCTGTTATAGTGTCGGCCCCTGTATAAAGCCGTTATAGTGTCGGCCCCTGTATAAAGCCGTTATAGTGTCGGCCCCTGTATAAAGCTGTTATAGTGTCAGCCCCTGTATAAAGCCGTTATAGTGTCGGCCCCTGTATAAAGCTGTTATAGTGTCGGCCCCTGTATAAAGCTGTTATAGTGTCGGCCCCTGTATAAAGCTGTTATAGTGTCGGCCCCTGTATAAAGCTGTTATAGTGTCGGCTCCTGTATAAAGCCATTATAGTGTCGGCTCCTGTATAAAGCTGTTATAGTGTCGGCCCCTGTATAAAGCCGTTATAGTGTCGGCCCCTGTATAAAGCTGTTATAGTGTCAGCCCCTGTATAAAGCCGTTATAGTGTCGGCCCCTGTATAAAGCTGTTATAGTGTCGGCCCCTGTATAAAGCTGTTATAGTGTCGGCCCCTGTATAAAGCTGTTATAGTGTCGGCCCCTGTATAAAGCTGTTATAGTGTCGGCCCCTGTATAAAGCTGTTATAGTGTCGGCTCCTGTATAAAGCCGTTATAGTGTCGGCCCCTGTATAAAGCTGTTATAGTGTCGGCCCCTGTATAAAGCTGTTATACTGTCGGCCCCTGTATAAAGCTGTTATAGTGTCGGCTCCTGTATAAAGCTGTTATAGTGTCGGCCCCTGTATAAAGCTGTTATACTGTCGGCCCCTGTATAAAGCTGTTATAGTGTCGGCCCCTGTATAAAGCTGTTATAGTGTCGGCCCCTGTATAAAGCCGTTATAGTGTCGGCCCCTGTATTAAGCTGTTATAGTGTCGGTCCCTGTATAAAGCTGTTATAGTGTCGGCCCCTGTATAAAGCTGTTATAGTGTCGCCCCTGTATAAAGCTGTTATAGTGTCGGCCCCGGTATACAGCCGTTATAGTGTCGGCTCCTGTATAAAGCTGTTATAGTGTCGGCTCCTGTATAAAGCTGTTATAGTGTCGGCCCCTGTATAAAGCTGTTATACTGTCGGCCCCTGTATAAAGCTGTTATAGTGTCGGCTCCTGTATAAAGCTGTTATAGTGTCGGCCCCTGTATAAAGCTGTTATACTGTCGGCCCCTGTATAAAGCTGTTATAGTGTCGGCCCCTGTATAAAGCTGTTATAGTGTCGGCCCCTGTATAAAGCCGTTATAGTGTCGGCCCCTGTATAAAGCTGTTATACTGTCGGCCCCTGTATAAAGCTGTTATACTGTCGGCCCCTGTATAAAGCTGTTATACTGTCGGCCCCTGTATAAAGCTGTTATAGTGTCGGCCCCTGTATAAAGCTGTTATAGTGTCGGCCCCTGTATAAAGCTGTTATAGTGTCGGCCCCTGTATTAAGCTGTTATAGTGTCGGTCCCTGTATAAAGCTGTTATAGTGTCGGCCCCTATATAAAGCTGTTATAGTGTCGCCCCTGTATAAAGCTGTTATAGTGTCGGCCCCGGTATACAGCCGTTATAGTGTCGGCTCCTGTATAAAGCTGTTATAGTGTCGGCTCCTGTATAAAGCTGTTATAGTGTCGGCCCCTGTATAAAGCTGTTATACTGTCGGCCCCTGTATAAAGCTGTTATAGTGTCGGCTCCTGTATAAAGCTGTTATAGTGTCGGCCCCTGTATAAAGCTGTTATACTGTCGGCCCCTGTATAAAGCTGTTATAGTGTCGGCCCCTGTATAAAGCTGTTATAGTGTCGGCCCCTGTATAAAGCCGTTATAGTGTCGGCTCCTGTATAAAGCTGTTATAGTGTCGGCTCCTGTATAAAGCTGTTATAGTGTCGGCCCCTGTATAAAGCTGTTATAGTGTCGGCCCCTGTATAAAGCTGTTATAGTGTCGGCCCCTGTATAAAGCTGTTATAGTGTCGGCCCCTGTATAAAGCCGTTATAGTGTCGGCCCCTGTATAAAGCTGTTATAGTGTCGGCCCCTGTATAAAGCTGTTATAGTGTCGGCCCCTGTATAAAGCCGTTATAGTGTCGGCTCCTGTATAAAGCTGTTATAGTGTCGGCTCCTGTATAAAGCTGTTATAGTGTCGGCTCCTGTATAAAGCTGTTATAGTGTCGGCCCCTGTATAAAGCTGTTATAGTGTCGGCCCCTGTATAAAGCTGTTATAGTGTCGGCCCTTGTATAAAGCCGTTATAGTGTCGGCCCCTGTTTAAAGCCGTTATAGTGTCGGCCCCTGTATAAAGCCGTTATAGTGTCGGCCCCTGTATAAAGCTGTTATACTGTCGGCCCCTGTATAAAGCTGTTATAGTGTCGGCCCCTGTATAAAGCCGTTATAGTGTCGGCCCCTGTATAAAGCCGTTATAGTGTCGGCCCCTGTATAAAGCTGTTATAGTGTCGGTCCCGGTATAAAGCTGTTATAGTGTCGGCCCCTGTATAAAGCTGTTATAGTGTCGCCCCTGTATACAGCTGTTATAGTGTCGGCCCCTGTATAAAGCCGTTATAGTGTCGGCCCCTGTATAAAGCTGTTATAGTGTTGGCCCCTGTATAAAGCTGTTATAGTGTCAGCCCCTGTATAAAGCTGTTATAGTGTCGGCCCCTGTATAAAGCTGTTATAGTGTCGGCCCCTGTATAAAGCTGTTATAGTGTCAGCCCCTGTATAAAGCTGTTATAGTGTCGGCCCCTGTATAAAGCTGTTATAGTGTCGGCCCCTGTATAAAGCCGTTATAGTGTCGGCCCCTGTATAAAGCTGTTATAGTGTCGGCTCCTGTATAAAGCCGTTATAGTGTCGGCCCCTGTATAAAGCTGTTATAGTGTCGGCCCCTGTATAAAGCCGTTATAGTGTCGGCCCCTGTATAAAGCTGTTATAGTGTCGGTCCCTGTATAAAGCTGTTATAGTATCGGCCCCTATATAAAGCTGTTATAGTGTCGGCTCCTGTATAAAGCTGTTATAGTGGCGGCCCCTGTATAAAGCTGTTATAGTGTCGGCTCCTGTATAAAGCCGTTATAGTGTCGGCTCCTGTATAAAGCCGTTATAGTGTCGGCCCCTATATACAGCTGTTATAGTGTCGGCCCCTGTATAAAGCTGTTATAGTGTCGCCCCTGTATACAGCTGTTATAGTGTCGGCCCCTGTATAAAGCTGTTATAGTGTCGGCTCCTGTATAAAGCTGTTATAGTGTCGGCTCCTGTATAAAGCTGTTATAGTGTCGGCCCCTGTATAAAGCTGTTATAGTGTCGGCCCCTGTATAAAGCCGTTATAGTGTCGGCCCCTGTATACAGCTGTTATAGTGTCGGCCCCTGTATAAAGCTGTTATAGTGTCGCCCCTGTATACAGCTGTTATAGTGTCGGCCCCTGTATAAAGCTGTTATAGTGTCGGCCCCTGTATAAAGCCGTTATAGTGTCGGCCCTGTATAAAGCTGTTATAGTGTCGGCTCCTGTATAAAGCCGTTATAGTGTCGGCCCCTGTATACAGCCGTTATAGTGTCGGTCCCTGTATAAAGCTGTTATAGTGTCGGCCCCTGTATAAAGCTGTTATAGTGTCAGCCCCTGTATAAAGCCGTTATAGTGTCGGCCCCTGTATAAAGCTGTTATAGTGTCAGCCCCTGTATAAAGCCGTTATAGTGTCGGTCCCTGTATAAAGCTGTTATAGTGTCGGCCCTTGTATAAAGCTGTTATAGTGTCGGCTCCTGTATAAAGCTGTTATAGTGTCGGCCCCTGTATAAAGCTGTTATAGTGTCGGCCCCTGTATAAAGCTGTTATAGTGTCGGCTCCTGTATAAAGCTGTTATAGTGTCGGCCCCTGTATAAAGCTGTTATAGTGTCGGCTCCTGTATAAAGCTGTTATAGTGTCGGCCCCTGTATAAAGCTGTTATAGTGTCGGCCCTTGTATAAAGCTGTTATAGTGTCGGCTCCTGTATAAAGCAGTTATAGTGTCGGCCCCTGTATAAAGCTGTTATAGTGTCGGCTCCTGTATAAAGCAGTTATAGTGTCGGCCCCTGTATAAAGCTGTTATAGTGTCGGCTCCTGTATAAAGCTGTTATAGTGTCGGCCCCTGTATAAAGCTGTTATAGTGTCGGCTCCTGTATAAAGCTGTTATAGTGTCGGCCCCTGTATAAAGCTGTTATAGTGTCGGCCCCTGTATAAAGCAGTTATAGTGTCGGCCCCTGTATAAAGCTGTTATAGTGTCGGCTCCTGTATAAAGCTGTTATAGTGTCGGCCCCTGTATAAAGCTGTTATAGTGTCGGCTCCTGTATAAAGCTGTTATAGTGTCGGCCCCTGTATAAAGCTGTTATAGTGTCGGCCCTTGTATAAAGCTGTTATAGTGTCGGCTCCTGTATAAAGCAGTTATAGTGTCGGCCCCTGTATAAAGCTGTTATAGTGTCGGCTCCTGTATAAAGCAGTTATAGTGTCGGCCCCTGTATAAAGCTGTTATAGTGTCGGCTCCTGTATAAAGCTGTTATAGTGTCGGCCCCTGTACAAAGCTGTTATAGTGTCGGCCCCTGTATAAAGCTGTTATAGTGTCGGCCCCTGTATAAAGCTGTTATAGTGTCGGCCCCTGTATAAAGCTGTTATAGTGTCAGCTCCTGTATAAAGCTGTTATAGTGTCGGCCCCTGTATAAAGCTTTTATAGTGTCGGCCCCTGTATAAAGCTGTTATAGTGTCGGCCCCTGTATAAAGCTGTTATAGTGTCGGCTCCTGTATAAAGCTGTTATAGTGTCGGCCCCTGTATAAAGCTGTTATAGTGTCGGCTCCTGTATAAAGCTGTTATAGTGTCGGCCCCTATATAAAGCTTTTATAGTGTCGGCCCCTGTATAAAGCTGTTATAGTGTCGGCCCCTGTATAAAGCTGTTATAGTGTCGGCCCCTGTATAAAGCTGTTATAGTGTCGGCCCCTGTATAAAGCTGTTATAGTGTCGGCTCCTGTATAAAGCTGTTATAGTGTCGGCCCCTGTATAAAGCTGTTATAGTGTCGGCTCCTGTATAAAGCTGTTATAGTGTCGGCCCCTATATAAAGCTTTTATAGTGTCGGCCCCTGTATAAAGCTGTTATAGTGTCGGCCCCTGTATAAAGCTGTTATAGTGTCGGCTCCTGTATAAAGCTGTTATAGTGTCGGCCCCTGTATAAAGCTGTTATAGTGTCGGCTCCTGTATAAAGCTGTTATAGTGTCTGCCCCTGTATAAAGCTGTTATAGTGTCGGCCCCTGTATAAAGCTGTTATAGTGTCGGCTCCTGTATAAAGCCGTTATAGTGTCTGCCCCTGTATAAAGCTGTTATAGTGTCGGCCCCTGTATAAAGCTGTTATAGTGTCGGCTCCTGTATAAAGCTGTTATAGTGTCGGCCCCTGTATAAAGCTGTTATAGTGTCGGCTCCTGTATAAAGCTGTTATAGTGTCGGCCCCTGTATAAAGCTGTTATAGTGTCGGCTCCTGTATAAAGCTGTTATAGTGTCGGCCCCTGTATAAAGCTGTTATAGTGTCGGCTCCTGTATAAAGCTGTTATAGTGTCGGCTCCTGTATAAAGCTGTTATAGTGTCGGCCCCTGTATAAAGCTGTTATAGTGTCGGCCCCTGTATAAAGCTGTTATAGTGTCGGCCCCTGTATAAAGCTGTTATAGTGTCGCCTCCTGTATAAAGCTGTTATAGTGTCGGCCTCTGTATAAAGCTGTTATAGTGTCGGCTCCTGTATAAAGCTGTTATAGTGTCGCCTCCTGTATAAAGCTGTTATAGTGTCGGCCTCTGTATAAAGCTGTTATAGTGTCGCCTCCTGTATAAAGCTGTTATAGTGTCGGCTCCTGTATAAAGCTGTTATAGTGTCGCCTCCTGTATAAAGCTGTTATAGTGTCGGCCTCTGTATAAAGCTGTTATAGTGTCGCCTCCTGTATAAAGCTGTTATAGTGTCGGCCCCTGTATAAAGCTGTTATAGTGTCGGCCCCTGTATAAAGCTGTTATAGTGTCGCCTCCTGTATAAAGCTGTTATAGTGTCGGCCTCTGTATAAAGCTGTTATAGTGTCGCCTCCTGTATAAAGCTGTTATAGTGTCGGCCCCTGTATAAAGCTGTTATAGTGTCGGCTCCTGTATAAAGCTGTTATAGTGTCGGCTCCTGTATAAAGCTGTTATAGTGTCGGCTCCTGTATACAGCTGTTATAGTGTCGGCTCCTGTATAAAGCTGTTATAGTGTCGGCTCCTGTATACAGCTGTTATAGTGTCGGCTCTTGTATAAAGCTGTTATAGTGTCGGCTCCTGTATAAAGCTGTTATAGTGTCGGCCCCTGTATAAAGCTGTTATAGTGTCGGCCCCTGTATAAAGCCGTTATAGTGTCGGCCCCTGTTTAAAGCCGTTATAGTGTCGGCCCCTGTATAAAGCCGTTATAGTGTCGGCCCCTGTATAAAGCTGTTATACTGTCGGCCCCTGTATAAAGCTGTTATAGTGTCGGCCCCTGTATAAAGCCGTTATAGTGTCGGCCCCTGTATAAAGCCGTTATAGTGTCGGCCCCTGTATAAAGCTGTTATAGTGTCGGTCCCGGTATAAAGCTGTTATAGTGTCGGCCCCTGTATAAAGCTGTTATAGTGTCGCCCCTGTATACAGCTGTTATAGTGTCGGCCCCTGTATAAAGCCGTTATAGTGTCGGCCCCTGTATAAAGCTGTTATAGTGTCGGCCCCTGTATAAAGCTGTTATAGTGTCAGCCCCTGTATAAAGCTGTTATAGTGTCGGCCCCTGTATAAAGCTGTTATAGTGTCGGCCCCTGTATAAAGCTGTTATAGTGTCAGCCCCTGTATAAAGCTGTTATAGTGTCGGCCCCTGTATAAAGCTGTTATAGTGTCGGCCCCTGTATAAAGCCGTTATAGTGTCGGCCCCTGTATAAAGCCGTTATAGTGTCGGCCCCTGTATAAAGCTGTTATAGTGTCGGTCCCTGTATAAAGCTGTTATAGTATCGGCCCCTATATAAAGCTGTTATAGTGTCGGCTCCTGTATAAAGCTGTTATAGTGGCGGCCCCTGTATAAAGCTGTTATAGTGTCGGCTCCTGTATACAGCTGTTATAGTGTCGGCTCTTGTATAAAGCTGTTATAGTGTCGGCTCCTGTATAAAGCTGTTATAGTGTCGGCCCCTGTATAAAGCTGTTATAGTGTCGGCCCCTGTATAAAGCCGTTATAGTGTCGGCCCCTGTTTAAAGCCGTTATAGTGTCGGCCCCTGTATAAAGCCGTTATAGTGTCGGCCCCTGTATAAAGCTGTTATACTGTCGGCCCCTGTATAAAGCTGTTATAGTGTCGGCCCCTGTATAAAGCCGTTATAGTGTCGGCCCCTGTATAAAGCCGTTATAGTGTCGGCCCCTGTATAAAGCTGTTATAGTGTCGGTCCCGGTATAAAGCTGTTATAGTGTCGGCCCCTGTATAAAGCTGTTATAGTGTCGCCCCTGTATACAGCTGTTATAGTGTCGGCCCCTGTATAAAGCCGTTATAGTGTCGGCCCCTGTATAAAGCTGTTATAGTGTCGGCCCCTGTATAAAGCTGTTATAGTGTCAGCCCCTGTATAAAGCTGTTATAGTGTCGGCCCCTGTATAAAGCTGTTATAGTGTCGGCCCCTGTATAAAGCTGTTATAGTGTCAGCCCCTGTATAAAGCTGTTATAGTGTCGGCCCCTGTATAAAGCTGTTATAGTGTCGGCCCCTGTATAAAGCCGTTATAGTGTCGGCCCCTGTATAAAGCCGTTATAGTGTCGGCCCCTGTATAAAGCTGTTATAGTGTCGGTCCCTGTATAAAGCTGTTATAGTATCGGCCCCTATATAAAGCTGTTATAGTGTCGGCTCCTGTATAAAGCTGTTATAGTGGCGGCCCCTGTATAAAGCTGTTATAGTGTCGGCTCCTGTATAAAGCTGTTATAGTGTCGGCCCCTGTATAAAGCTGTTATAGTGTCGGCTCCTGTATAAAGCCGTTATAGTGTCGGCTCCTGTATAAAGCCGTTATAGTGTCGGCCCCTATATACAGCTGTTATAGTGTCGGCCCCTGTATAAAGCTGTTATAGTGTCGCCCCTGTATACAGCTGTTATAGTGTCGGCCCCTGTATAAAGCTGTTATAGTGTCGGCTCCTGTATAAAGCTGTTATAGTGTCGGCTCCTGTATAAAGCTGTTATAGTGTCGGCCCCTGTATAAAGCTGTTATAGTGTCGGCCCCTGTATAAAGCCGTTATAGTGTCGGCCCCTGTTTAAAGCCGTTATAGTGTCGGCCCCTGTATAAAGCCGTTATAGTGTCGGCCCCTGTATAAAGCTGTTATACTGTCGGCCCCTGTATAAAGCTGTTATAGTGTCGGCCCCTGTATAAAGCCGTTATAGTGTCGGCCCCTGTATAAAGCCGTTATAGTGTCGGCCCCTGTATAAAGCTGTTATAGTGTCGGTCCCGGTATAAAGCTGTTATAGTGTCGGCCCCTGTATAAAGCTGTTATAGTGTCGCCCCTGTATACAGCTGTTATAGTGTCGGCCCCTGTATAAAGCCGTTATAGTGTCGGCCCCTGTATAAAGCTGTTATAGTGTCGGCCCCTGTATAAAGCTGTTATAGTGTCAGCCCCTGTATAAAGCTGTTATAGTGTCGGCCCCTGTATAAAGCTGTTATAGTGTCGGCCCCTGTATAAAGCTGTTATAGTGTCAGCCCCTGTATAAAGCTGTTATAGTGTCGGCCCCTGTATAAAGCTGTTATAGTGTCGGCCCCTGTATAAAGCCGTTATAGTGTCGGCCCCTGTATAAAGCCGTTATAGTGTCGGCCCCTGTATAAAGCTGTTATAGTGTCGGTCCCTGTATAAAGCTGTTATAGTATCGGCCCCTATATAAAGCTGTTATAGTGTCGGCTCCTGTATAAAGCTGTTATAGTGGCGGCCCCTGTATAAAGCTGTTATAGTGTCGGCTCCTGTATAAAGCTGTTATAGTGTCGGCCCCTGTATAAAGCTGTTATAGTGTCGGCTCCTGTATAAAGCCGTTATAGTGTCGGCTCCTGTATAAAGCCGTTATAGTGTCGGCCCCTATATACAGCTGTTATAGTGTCGGCCCCTGTATAAAGCTGTTATAGTGTCGCCCCTGTATACAGCTGTTATAGTGTCGGCCCCTGTATAAAGCTGTTATAGTGTCGGCTCCTGTATAAAGCTGTTATAGTGTCGGCTCCTGTATAAAGCTGTTATAGTGTCGGCCCCTGTATAAAGCTGTTATAGTGTCGGCCCCTGTATAAAGCCGTTATAGTGTCGGCCCCTGTATACAGCTGTTATAGTGTCGGCCCCTGTATAAAGCTGTTATAGTGTCGCCCCTGTATACAGCTGTTATAGTGTCGGCCCCTGTATAAAGCTGTTATAGTGTCGGCCCCTGTATAAAGCCGTTATAGTGTCGGCTCCTGTATAAAGCCGTTATAGTGTCGGCCCCTGTATACAGCCGTTATAGTGTCGGTCCCTGTATAAAGCTGTTATAGTGTCGGCCCCTGTATAAAGCTGTTATAGTGTCAGCCCCTGTATAAAGCCGTTATAGTGTCGGCCCCTGTATAAAGCTGTTATAGTGTCAGCCCCTGTATAAAGCCGTTATAGTGTCGGTCCCTGTATAAAGCTGTTATAGTGTCGGCCCTTGTATAAAGCTGTTATAGTGTCGGCTCCTGTATAAAGCTGTTATAGTGTCGGCCCCTGTATAAAGCTGTTATAGTGTCGGCCCCTGTATAAAGCTGTTATAGTGTCGGCTCCTGTATAAAGCTGTTATAGTGTCGGCCCCTGTATAAAGCTGTTATAGTGTCGGCTCCTGTATAAAGCTGTTATAGTGTCGGCCCTTGTATAAAGCTGTTATAGTGTCGGCTCCTGTATAAAGCAGTTATAGTGTCGGCCCCTGTATAAAGCTGTTATAGTGTCGGCTCCTGTATAAAGCAGTTATAGTGTCGGCCCCTGTATAAAGCTGTTATAGTGTCGGCTCCTGTATAAAGCTGTTATAGTGTCGGCCCCTGTATAAAGCTGTTATAGTGTCGGCTCCTGTATAAAGCTGTTATAGTGTCGGCCCCTGTATAAAGCTGTTATAGTGTCGGCCCCTGTATAAAGCTGTTATAGTGTCGGCTCCTGTATAAAGCTGTTATAGTGTCGGCCCCTGTACAAAGCTGTTATAGTGTCGGCCCCTGTATAAAGCTGTTATAGTGTCGGCCCCTGTATAAAGCAGTTATAGTGTCGGCCCCTGTATAAAGCTGTTATAGTGTCGGCTCCTGTATAAAGCTGTTATAGTGTCGGCCCCTGTATAAAGCTGTTATAGTGTCGGCTCCTGTATAAAGCTGTTATAGTGTCGGCCCCTGTATAAAGCTGTTATAGTGTCGGCCCTTGTATAAAGCTGTTATAGTGTCGGCTCCTGTATAAAGCAGTTATAGTGTCGGCCCCTGTATAAAGCTGTTATAGTGTCGGCTCCTGTATAAAGCAGTTATAGTGTCGGCCCCTGTATAAAGCTGTTATAGTGTCGGCTCCTGTATAAAGCTGTTATAGTGTCGGCCCCTGTACAAAGCTGTTATAGTGTCGGCCCCTGTATAAAGCTGTTATAGTGTCGGCCCCTGTATAAAGCTGTTATAGTGTCGGCCCCTGTATAAAGCTGTTATAGTGTCAGCTCCTGTATAAAGCTGTTATAGTGTCGGCCCCTGTATAAAGCTTTTATAGTGTCGGCCCCTGTATAAAGCTGTTATAGTGTCGGCCCCTGTATAAAGCTGTTATAGTGTCGGCTCCTGTATAAGGCTGTTATAGTGTCGGCCCCTGTATAAAGCTGTTATAGTGTCGGCTCCTGTATAAAGCTGTTATAGTGTCGGCCCCTATATAAAGCTTTTATAGTGTCGGCCCCTGTATAAAGCTGTTATAGTGTCGGCCCCTGTATAAAGCTGTTATAGTGTCGGCCCCTGTATAAAGCTGTTATAGTGTCGGCCCCTGTATAAAGCTGTTATAGTGTCGGCTCCTGTATAAAGCTGTTATAGTGTCGGCCCCTGTATAAAGCTGTTATAGTGTCGGCTCCTGTATAAAGCTGTTATAGTGTCGGCCCCTATATAAAGCTTTTATAGTGTCGGCCCCTGTATAAAGCTGTTATAGTGTCGGCCCCTGTATAAAGCTGTTATAGTGTCGGCTCCTGTATAAAGCTGTTATAGTGTCGGCCCCTGTATAAAGCTGTTATAGTGTCGGCTCCTGTATAAAGCTGTTATAGTGTCTGCCCCTGTATAAAGCTGTTATAGTGTCGGCTCCTGTATAAAGCCGTTATAGTGTCTGCCCCTGTATAAAGCTGTTATAGTGTCGGCCCCTGTATAAAGCTGTTATAGTGTCGGCTCCTGTATAAAGCTGTTATAGTGTCGGCCCCTGTATAAAGCTGTTATAGTGTCGGCTCCTGTATAAAGCTGTTATAGTGTCGGCCCCTGTATAAAGCTGTTATAGTGTCGGCTCCTGTATAAAGCTGTTATAGTGTCGGCCCCTGTATAAAGCTGTTATAGTGTCGGCTCCTGTATAAAGCTGTTATAGTGTCGGCCCCTGTATAAAGCTGTTATAGTGTCGGCCCCTGTATAAAGCTGTTATAGTGTCGCCTCCTGTATAAAGCTGTTATAGTGTCGGCCTCTGTATAAAGCTGTTATAGTGTCGGCTCCTGTATAAAGCTGTTATAGTGTCGCCTCCTGTATAAAGCTGTTATAGTGTCGGCCTCTGTATAAAGCTGTTATAGTGTCGCCTCCTGTATAAAGCTGTTATGGTGTCGGCTCCTGTATAAAGCTGTTATAGTGTCGGCTCCTGTATAAAGCTGTTATAGTGTCGCCTCCTGTATAAAGCTGTTATAGTGTCGCCTCCTGTATAAAGCTGTTATAGTGTCGGCCTCTGTATAAAGCTGTTATAGTGTCGCCTCCTGTATAAAGCTGTTATAGTGTCGGCTCCTGTATAAAGCTGTTATAGTGTCGCCTCCTGTATAAAGCTGTTATAGTGTCGGCCTCTGTATAAAGCTGTTATAGTGTCGCCTCCTGTATAAAGCTGTTATAGTGTCGGCCCCTGTATAAAGCTGTTATAGTGTCGGCCCCTGTATAAAGCTGTTATAGTGTCGCCTCCTGTATAAAGCTGTTATAGTGTCGGCCTCTGTATAAAGCTGTTATAGTGTCGCCTCCTGTATAAAGCTGTTATAGTGTCGGCTCCTGTATAAAGCTGTTATAGTGTCGGCTCCTGTATAAAGCTGTTATAGTGTCGGCTCCTGTATACAGCTGTTATAGTGTCGGCTCCTGTATAAAGCTGTTATAGTGTCGGCTCCTGTATAAAGCTGTTATAGTGTCGCCTCCTGTATAAAGCTGTTATAGTGTCGGCTCCTGTATAAAGCTGTTATAGTGTCGGCTCCTGTATAAAGCTGTTATAGTGTCGGCTCCTGTATAAAGCTGTTATAGTGTCGCCTCCTGTATAAAGCTGTTATAGTGTCGGCTCCTGTATAAAGCTGTTATAGTGTCGGCTCCTGTATAAAGCTGTTATAGTGTCGGCTCCTGTATAAAGCTGTTATAGTGTCGGCTCCTGTATACAGCTGTTATAGTGTCGGCCACTGTATAAAGCTGTTATAGTGTCGGCTCCTGTATAAAGCTGTTATAGTGTCGGCTCCTGTATAAAGCTGTTATAGTGTCGGCTCCTGTATAAAGCTGTTATAGTGTCGGCTCCTGTATAAAGCTGTTATAGTGTCGGCTCCTGTATAAAGCTGTTATAGTGTCGGCCCCTGTATAAAGCTGTTATAGTGTCGGCCCCTGTATAAAGCTGTTATAGTGTCGGCTCCTGTATAAAGCTGTTATAGTGTCGGCCCCTGTACAAAGCTGTTATAGTGTCGGCCCCTGTATAAAGCTGTTATAGTGTCGGCCCCTGTATAAAGCTGTTATAGTGTCGGCCCCTGTATAAAGCTGTTATAGTGTTGGCTCCTGTATAAAGCTGTTATAGTGTCGGCCCCTGTACAAAGCTTTTATAGTGTCGGCCCCTGTATAAAGCTGTTATAGTGTCGGCCCCTGTATAAAGCTGTTATAGTGTCGGCTCCTGTATAAAGCTGTTATAGTGTCGGCCCCTGTATAAAGCTGTTATAGTGTCGGCTCCTGTATAAAGCTGTTATAGTGTCCGCCCCTGTATAAAGCTTTTATAGTGTCGGCCCCTGTATAAAGCTGTTATAGTGTCGGCCCCTGTATAAAGCTGTTATAGTGTCGGCTCCTGTATAAAGCTGTTATAGTGTCGGCCCCTGTATAAAGCTGTTATAGTGTCGGCTCCTGTATAAAGCTGTTATAGTGTCGGCCCCTGTATAAAGCTGTTATAGTGTCGGTCCCTGTATAAAGCTGTTATAGTGTCGGCTCCTGTATAAAGCAGTTATAGTGTCGGCCCCTGTATAAAGCTGTTATAGTGTCGGCTCCTGTATAAAGCTGTTATAGTGTCGGCCCCTGTATAAAGCTGTTATAGTGTCGGCTCCTGTATAAAGCTGTTATAGTGTCGGCCCCTGTATAAAGCTGTTATAGTGTCGGCACCTTGTATAAAGCTGTTATAGTGTCGGCTCCTGTATAAAGCTGTTATAGTGTCGGCTCCTGTATAAAGCAGTTATAGTGTCGGCCCCTGTATAAAGCTGTTATAGTGTCTGCTCCTGTATAAAGCTGTTATAGTGTCGGCCCCTGTATAAAGCTGTTATAGTGTCGGCTCCTGTATAAAGCTGTTATAGTGTCGGCCCCTGTATAAAGCTGTTATAGTGTCGGCCCCTGTATAAAGCTGTTATAGTGTCGGCTCCTGTATAAAGCTGTTATAGTGTCGGCCCCTGTACAAAGCTGTTATAGTGTCGGCCCCTGTATAAAGCTGTTATAGTGTCGGCCCCTGTATAAAGCTGTTATAGTGTCGGCCCCTGTATAAAGCTGTTATAGTGTCGGCTCCTGTATAAAGCTGTTATAGTGTCGGCCCCTGTATAAAGCTTTTATAGTGTCGGCCCCTGTATAAAGCTGTTATAGTGTCGGCCCCTGTATAAAGCTGTTATAGTGTCGGCTCCTGTATAAAGCTGTTATAGTGTCGGCCCCTGTATAAAGCTGTTATAGTGTTGGCTCCTGTATAAAGCTGTTATAGTGTCCGCCCCTGTATAAAGCTTTTATAGTGTCGGCCCCTGTATAAAGCTGTTATAGTGTCGGCTCCTGTATAAAGCTGTTATAGTGTCGGCTACTGTATAAAGCTGTTATAGTGTCGGCCCCTGTATAAAGCTGTTATAGTGTCGGCCCCTGTATAAAGCTGTTATAGTGTCGGCCACTGTATAAAGCTGTTATAGTGTCGGCCCCTGTATAAAGCTGTTATAGTGTCGGTCCCTGTATAAAGCTGTGATAGTGTCGGCCACTGTATAAAGCTGTTATAGTGTCGGCTCCTGTATAAAGCTGTTATAGTGTCGGCTCCTGTATAAAGCAGTTATAGTGTCGGCCCCTGTATAAAGCTGTTATAGTGTCGGCTCCTGTATAAAGCTGTTATAGTGTCGGCCCCTGTATAAAGCTGTTATAGTGTCGGCCCCTGTATAAAGCTGTTATAGTGTCGGCTGCTGTATAAAGCTGTTATAGTGTCGGCCCCTGTACAAAGCTGTTATAGTGTCGGCCCCTGTATAAAGCTGTTATAGTGTCGGCCCCTGTATAAAGCTGTTATAGTATCGGCCCCTGTATAAAGCTGTTATAGTGTCGGCTCCTGTATAAAGCTGTTATAGTGTCCGCCCCTGTATAAAGCTTTTATAGTGTCGGCCCCTGTATAAAGCTGTTATAGTGTCGGCCCCTGTATAAAGCTGTTATAGTGTCGGCTCCTGTATAAAGCTGTTATAGTGTCGGCCCCTGTATAAAGCTGTTATAGTGTCGGCTCCTGTATAAAGCTGTTATAGTGTCGGCCCCTGTATAAAGCTGTTATAGTGTCGGCCCCTGTATAAAGCTGTTATAGTGTCGGCCCCTGTATAAAGCTGTTATAGTGTCGGCCACTGTATAAAGCTGTTATAGTGTCGGCTCCTGTATAAAGCTGTTATAGTGTCGGCCCCTGTATAAAGCTGTTATAGTGTCGGCCCCTGTATAAAGCTGTTATAGTGTCGGCCACTGTATAAAGCTGTTATAGTGTCGGCTCCTGTATAAAGCTGTTATAGTGTCGGCCCCTGTATAAAGCTGTTATAGTGTCGGCCCTGTATAAAGCCGTTATAGTGTCGGCTCCTGTATAAAGCTGTTATAGTGTCGGCCCCTGTATAAAGCTGTTATAGTGTCGGCTCCTGTATACAACTGTTATAGTGTCGGCTCCTGTATAAAGCCGTTATAGTGTCTGCCCCTGTATAAAGCTGTTATAGTGTCGGCCCCTGTATAAAGCTGTTATAGTGTCGGCTCCTGTATAAAGCTGTTATAGTGTCGGCCCCTGTATAAAGCTGTTATAGTGTCGGCTCCTGTATAAAGCTGTTATAGTGTCGGCCCCTGTATAAAGCTGTTATAGTGTCGGCTCCTGTATAAAGCTGTTATAGTGTCGGCCCCTGTATAAAGCTGTTATAGTGTCGGCCCCTGTATAAAGCTGTTATAGTGTCGGCCCCTGTATAAAGCTGTTATAGTGTCGGCCCCTGTATAAAGCTGTTATAGTGTCGGCCCCTGTATAAAGCTGTTATAGTGTCGGCTCCTGTATAAAGCTGTTATAGTGTCGGCTCCTGTATAAAGCAGTTATAGTGTCGGCCCCTGTATAAAGCCGTTATAGTGTCGGCTCCTGTATAAAGCTGTTATAGTGTCGGCCCCTGTATAAAGCTGTTATAGTGTCGGCCCCTGTATACAACTGTTATAGTGTCGGCTCCTGTATAAAGCCGTTATAGTGTCTGCCCCTGTATAAAGCTGTTATAGTGTCGGCCCCTGTATAAAGCTGTTATAGTGTCGGCTCCTGTATAAAGCTGTTATAGTGTCGGCCCCTGTATAAAGCTGTTATAGTGTCGGCTCCTGTATAAAGCTGTTATAGTGTCGGCCCCTGTATAAAGCTGTTATAGTGTCGGCCCCTGTATAAAGCTGTTATAGTGTCGGCCCCTGTATAAAGCTGTTATAGTGTCGGCCACTGTATAAAGCTGTTATAGTGTCGGCTCCTGTATAAAGCTGTTATAGTGTCGGCCCCTGTATAAAGCTGTTATAGTGTCGGCCCCTGTATAAAGCTGTTATAGTGTCGGCCCCTGTATAAAGCTGTTATAGTGTCGGCTCCTGTATAAAGCTGTTATAGTGTCGGCCCCTGTATAAAGCTGTTATAGTGTCGGCCCCTGTATAAAGCTGTTATAGTGTCGGCCCCTGTATAAAGCTGTTATAGTGTCGGCCACTGTATAAAGCTGTTATAGTGTCGGCTCCTGTATAAAGCTGTTATAGTGTCGGCCCCTGCATAAAGCTGTTATAGTGTCGGCCCCTGTATAAAGCTGTTATAGTGTCGGCCCCTGTATAAAGCTGTTATAGTGTCGGCCCTGTATAAAGCCGTTATAGTGTCGGCTCCTGTATAAAGCTGTTATAGTGTCGGCCCCTGTATAAAGCTGTTATAGTGTCGGCTCCTGTATACAACTGTTATAGTGTCGGCTCCTGTATAAAGCCGTTATAGTGTCTGCCCCTGTATAAAGCTGTTATAGTGTCGGCCCCTGTATAAAGCTGTTATAGTGTCGGCTCCTGTATAAAGCTGTTATAGTGTCGGCCCCTGTATAAAGCTGTTATAGTGTCGGCTCCTGTATAAAGCTGTTATAGTGTCGGCCCCTGTATAAAGCTGTTATAGTGTCGGCTCCTGTATAAAGCTGTTATAGTGTCGGCCCTGTATAAAGCCGTTATAGTGTCGGCTCCTGTATAAAGCTGTTATAGTGTCGGCCCCTGTATAAAGCTGTTATAGTGTCGGCCCCTGTATACAACTGTTATAGTGTCGGCTCCTGTATAAAGCCGTTATAGTGTCTGCCCCTGTATAAAGCTGTTATAGTGTCGGCCCCTGTATAAAGCTGTTATAGTGTCGGCTCCTGTATAAAGCTGTTATAGTGTCGGCCCCTGTATAAAGCTGTTATAGTGTCGGCTCCTGTATAAAGCTGTTATAGTGTCGGCTCCTGTATAAAGCTGTTATAGTGTCGGCCCCTGTATAAAGCTGTTATAGTGTCGGCTCCTGTATAAAGCTGTTATAGTGTCGGCTCCTGTATAAAGCTGTTATAGTGTCGGCCCCTGTATAAAGCTGTTATAGTGTCGGCCCCTGTATAAAGCTGTTATAGTGTCGGCCCCTGTATAAAGCTGTTATAGTGTCGCCTCCTGTATAAAGCTGTTATAGTGTCGGCCTCTGTATAAAGCTGTTATAGTGTCGGCTCCTGTATAAAGCTGTTATAGTGTCGCCTCCTGTATAAAGCTGTTATAGTGTCGGCCTCTGTATAAAGCTGTTATAGTGTCGCCTCCTGTATAAAGCTGTTATGGTGTCGGCTCCTGTATAAAGCTGTTATAGTGTCGGCTCCTGTATAAAGCTGTTATAGTGTCGCCTCCTGTATAAAGCTGTTATAGTGTCGGCTCCTGTATAAAGCTGTTATAGTGTCGCCTCCTGTATAAAGCTGTTATAGTGTCGGCCTCTGTATAAAGCTGTTATAGTGTCGCCTCCTGTATAAAGCTGTTATAGTGTCGGCCCCTGTATAAAGCTGTTATAGTGTCGGCCCCTGTATAAAGCTGTTATAGTGTCGCCTCCTGTATAAAGCTGTTATAGTGTCGGCCTCTGTATACAGCTGTTATAGTGTCGGCTCCTGTATAAAGCTGTTATAGTGTCGCCTCCTGTATAAAGCTGTTATAGTGTCGGCCTCTGTATAAAGCTGTTATAGTGTCGGCTCCTGTATAAAGCTGTTATAGTGTCGCCTCCTGTATAAAGCTGTTATAGTGTCGGCCTCTGTATAAAGCTGTTATAGTGTCGCCTCCTGTATAAAGCTGTTATGGTGTCGGCTCCTGTATAAAGCTGTTATAGTGTCGGCTCCTGTATAAAGCTGTTATAGTGTCGCCTCCTGTATAAAGCTGTTATAGTGTCGGCTCCTGTATAAAGCTGTTATAGTGTCGCCTCCTGTATAAAGCTGTTATAGTGTCGGCCTCTGTATAAAGCTGTTATAGTGTCGCCTCCTGTATAAAGCTGTTATAGTGTCGGCCCCTGTATAAAGCTGTTATAGTGTCGGCCCCTGTATAAAGCTGTTATAGTGTCGCCTCCTGTATAAAGCTGTTATAGTGTCGGCTCCTGTATACAGCTGTTATAGTGTCGGCTCCTGTATAAAGCTGTTATAGTGTCAGCCCCTGTATAAAGCTGTTATAGTGTCGGCCCCTGTATGAAGCTGTTATAGTGTCGGCTCCTGTATAAAGCTGTTATAGTGTCGGCTCCTGTATACAGCTGTTATAGTGTCGGCTCCTGTATAAAGCTGTTATAATGTCGGCTCCTGTATAAAGCTGTTATAGTGTCGGCCCCTGTATAAAGCTGTTATAGTGTCGGCTCCTGTATAAAGCTGTTATAGTGTCGGCTCCTGTATAAAGCTGTTATAGTGTCGGCCCCTGTATAAAGCTATTATAGTGTCGGCTCCTGTATAAAGCTGTTATAGTGTCGCCTCCTGTATAAAGCTGTTATAGTGTCGGCCCCTGTATAAAGCTGTTATAGTGTCGGCCCCTGTATAAAGCTGTTATAGTGTCGGCTCCTGTATAAAGCTATTATAGTGTCGGCTCCTGTATAAAGCTGTTATAGTGTCGCCTCCTGTATAAAGCTGTTATAGTGTCGGCCCCTGTATAAAGCTGTTATAGTGTCGGCCCCTGTATAAAGCTGTTATAGTGTCGGCCCCTGTATAAAGTTGTTATAGTGTCGGCTCCTGTATAAAGCTGTTATAGTGTCGGCCACTGTATAAAGCTGTTATAGTGTCGGCCCCTGTATAAAGCTGTTATAGTGTCGGTCCCTGTATAAAGCTGTTATAGTGTCGGCCACTGTATAAAGCTGTTATAGTGTCGGCTCCTGTATAAAGCTGTTATAGTGTCGGCCCCTGTATAAAGCTGCTATAGTGTCGGCCCCTGTATACAACTGTTATAGTGTCGGCTCCTGTATAAAGCCGTTATAGTGTCTGCCCCTGTATAAAGCTGTTATAGTGTCGGCCCCTGTATAAAGCTGTTATAGTGTCGGCTCCTGTATAAAGCTGTTATAGTGTCGGCCCCTGTATAAAGCTGTTATAGTGTCGGCTCCTGTATAAAGCTGTTATAGTGTCGGCCCCTGTATAAAGCTGTTATAGTGTCGGCTCCTGTATAAAGCTGTTATAGTGTCGGCCCCTGTATAAAGCTGTTATAGTGTCGGCTCCTGTATAAAGCTGTTATAGTGTCGGCTCCTGTATAAAGCTGTTATAGTGTCGGCCCCTGTATAAAGCTGTTATAGTGTCGGCTCCTGTATAAAGCTGTTATAGTGTCGGCTCCTGTATAAAGCTGTTATAGTGTCGGCCCCTGTATAAAGCTGTTATAGTGTCGGCCCCTGTATAAAGCTGTTATAGTGTCGGCCCCTGAATAAAGCTGTTATAGTGTCGGCTCCTGTATAAAGCTGTTAAAGTGTCGGCTCCTGTATAAAGCTGTTATAGTGTCGGCCCCTGTATAAAGCCGTTATAGTGTCGGCCCCTGTATAAAGCTGTTATAGTGTCAGCCCCTGTATAAAGCCGTTATAGTGTCCGTCCCTGTATAAAGCTGTTATAGTGTCGGCCCTTGTATAAAGCTGTTATAGTGTCGTTCCCTGTATAAAGCTGTTATAGTGTCGGCCCTTGTATAAAGCTGTTATAGTGTCGGCTCCTGTATAAAGCCGTTATAGTGTCGGTCCCTGTATAAAGCTGTTATAGTGTCGGCCCTTGTATAAAGCTGTTATAGTGTCGGCTCCTGTATAAAGCAGTTATAGTGTCGGCCCCTGTATAAAGCTGTTATAGTGTCGGCTCCTGTATAAAGCTGTTATAGTGTCGGCCCCTGTATAAAGCTGTTATAGTGTCGGCCCCTGTATAAAGCTGTTATAGTGTCGGCTCCTGTATAAAGCTGTTATAGTGTCGGCTCCTGTATAAAGCTGTTATAGTGTCGGCCCCTGTACAAAGCTGTTATAGTGTCGGCCCCTGTATAAAGCTGTTATAGTGTCGGCCCCTGTATAAAGCTGTTATAGTGTCGTCCCCTGTATAAAGCTGTTATAGTGTCGGCTCCTGTATAAAGCTGTTATAGTGTCGGCCCCTGTATAAAGCTTTTATAGTGTCGGCCCCTGTATAAAGCTGTTATAGTGTCGGCCCCTGTATAAAGCCGTTATAGTGTCGCCCCTGTATAAAGCTGTTATAGTGTCGGCCCCTGTATAAAGCTGTTATAGTGTCGGCCCCTGTATAAAGCTGTTATAGTGTCGGCTCCTGTATAAAGCTGTTATAGTGTCGGCTCCTGTATAAAGCCGTTATAGTGTCTGCCCCTGTATAAAGCTGTTATAGTGTCGGCCCCTGTATAAAGCTGTTATAGTGTCTGCTCCTGTATAAAGCTGTTATAGTGTCGGCCCCTGTATAAAGCTGTTATAGTGTCGGCCCCTGTATAAAGCTGTTATAGTGTCGGCTCCTGTATAAAGCTGTTATAGTGTCGGCTCCTGTATAAAGCTGTTATAGTGTCGGCCCCTGTACAAAGCTGTTATAGTGTCGGCCCCTGTATAAAGCTGTTATAGAGTCAGCCCCTGTATAAAGCTGTTATAGTGTCGGCTCCTGTATAAAGCTGTTATAGTGTCGGCCCTGTATAAAGCTGTTATAGTGTCGGCTCCTGTATAAAGCTGTTATAGTGTCGGCTCCTGTATAAAGCTGTTATAGTGTCGGCCCCTGTATAAAGCTGTTATAGTGTCGGCCCCTGTATAAAGCTGTTATAGTGTCGGCTCCTGTATAAAGCTGTTATAGTGTCGGCTCCTGTATAAAGCTGTTATAGTGTCGGCTCCTGTATAAAGCTGTTATAGTGTCGGCTCCTGTATAAAGCTGTTATAGTGTCGCCTCCTGTATAAAGCTGTTATAGTGTCGGCTCTTGTATAAAGCTGTTATAGTGTCGGCTCCTGTATAAAGCTGTTATAGTGTCGCCTCCTGTATAAAGCTGTTATAGTGTCGCCTCCTGTATAAAGCTGTTATAGTGTCGGCTCCTGTATAAAGCTGTTATAGTGTCGCCTCCTGTATAAAGCTGTTATAGTGTCGGCTCCTGTATAAAGCTGTTATAGTGTCGGCTCCTGTATAAAGCTGTTATAGTGTCGGCTCCTGTATAAAGCTGTTATAGTGTCGCCTCCTGTATAAAGCTGTTATAGTGTCGGCTCCTGTATAAAGCTGTTATAGTGTCGCCTCCTGTATAAAGCTGTTATAGTGTCGGCCCCTGTATAAAGCTGTTATAGTGTCGGCCCCTGTATAAAGCTGTTATAGTGTCGGCCCCTGTATAAAGTTGTTATAGTGTCGGCTCCTGTATAAAGCTGTTATAGTGTCGGCCCCTGTATAAAGCTGTTATAGTGTCGCCTCCTGTATAAAGCTGTTATAGTGTCGGCTCCTGTATAAAGCTGTTATAGTGTCGGCTCCTGTATAAAGCTGTTATAGTGTCGGCCCCTGTATAAAGCTGTTATAGTGTCGGCCCTGTATAAAGCTGTTATAGTGTCGGCCCCTGTATAAAGCTGTTATAGTGTCGGCCCCTGTATAAAGCTGTTATAGTGTCGCCTCCTGTATAAAGCTGTTATAGTGTCGGCTCCTGTATAAAGCTGTTATAGTGTCGGCTCCTGTATAAAGCAGTTATAGTGTCGGCCCCTGTATAAAGCTGTTATAGTGTCGGCTCCTGTATAAAGCTGTTATAGTGTCGGCCCCTGTATAAAGCTGTTATAGTGTCGGCCCCTGTATAAAGCTGTTATAGTGTCGGCTCCTGTATAAAGCTGTTATAGTGTCGGCTCCTGTATAAAGCTGTTATAGTGTCGGCCCCTGTACAAAGCTGTTATAGTGTCGGCCCCTGTATAAAGCTGTTATAGTGTCGGCCCCTGTATAAAGCTGTTATAGTGTCGTCCCCTGTATAAAGCTGTTATAGTGTCGGCTCCTGTATAAAGCTGTTATAGTGTCGGCCCCTGTATAAAGCTTTTATAGTGTCGGCCCCTGTATAAAGCTGTTATAGTGTCGGCCCCTGTATAAAGCCGTTATAGTGTCGCCCCTGTATAAAGCTTTTATAGTGTCGGCCCCTGTATAAAGCTGTTATAGTGTCGGCCCCTGTATAAAGCTGTTATAGTGTCGGCTCCTGTATAAAGCTGTTATAGTGTCGGCTCCTGTATAAAGCTGTTATAGTGTCGGCTCCTGTATAAAGCCGTTATAGTGTCTGCCCCTGTATAAAGCTGTTATAGTGTCGGCCCCTGTATAAAGCTGTTATAGTGTCGGCTCCTGTATAAAGCTGTTATAGTGTCGGCCCCTGTATAAAGCTGTTATAGTGTCGTCCCCTGTATAAAGCTGTTATAGTGTCGTCCCCTGTATAAAGCTGTTATAGTGTCGGCTCCTGTATAAAGCTGTTATAGTGTCGGCCCCTGTATAAAGCTGTTATAGTGTCGGCTCCTGTATAAAGCTGTTATAGTGTCGGCTCCTGTATAAAGCTGTTATAGTGTCGGCCCCTGTACAAAGCTGTTATAGTGTCGGCCCCTGTATAAAGCTGTTATAGTGTCAGCCCCTGTATAAAGCTGTTATAGTGTCGGCTCCTGTATAAAGCTGTTATAGTGTCGGCCCTGTATAAAGCTGTTATAGTGTCGGCTCCTGTATAAAGCTGTTATAGTGTCGGCTCCTGTATAAAGCTGTTATAGTGTCGGCCCCTGTATAAAGCTGTTACAGTGTCGGCTCCTGTATGAAGCTGTTATAGTGTCGGCTCCTGTATAAAGCTGTTATAGTGTCGCCTCCTGTATAAAGCTGTTATAGTGTCGGCTCCTGTATAAAGCTGTTATAGTGTCGGCTCCTGTATAAAGCTGTTATAGTGTCGGCTCCTGTATAAAGCTGTTATAGTGTCGGCTCCTGTATAAAGCTGTTATAGTGTCGGCTCCTGTATAAAGCTGTTATAGTGTCGGCTCCTGTATAAAGCTGTTATAGTGTCGGCTCCTGTATAAAGCTGTTATAGTGTCGGCTCCTGTATAAAGCTGTTATAGTGTCGGCTCCTGTATAAAGCTGTTATAGTGTCGGCTCCTGTATAAAGCTGTTATAGTGTCGCCTCCTGTATAAAGCTGTTATAGTGTCGGCCCCTGTATAAAGCTGTTATAGTGTCGGCCCCTGTATAAAGCTGTTATAGTGTCGGCCCCTGTATAAAGTTGTTATAGTGTCGGCTCCTGTATAAAGCTGTTATAGTGTCGGCCCCTGTATAAAGCTGTTATAGTGTCGCCTCCTGTATAAAGCTGTTATAGTGTCGGCTCCTGTATAAAGCTGTTATAGTGTCGGCTCCTGTATAAAGCTGTTATAGTGTCGGCCCCTGTATAAAGCTGTTATAGTGTCGGCCCTGTATAAAGCTGTTATAGTGTCGGCCCCTGTATAAAGCTGTTATAGTGTCGGCCCCTGTATAAAGCTGTTATAGTGTCGCCTCCTGTATAAAGCTGTTATAGTGTCGGCTCCTGTATAAAGCTGTTATAGTGTCGGCCCTGTATAAAGCTGTTATAGTGTCGGCCCCTGTATAAAGCTGTTATAGTGTCGCCTCCTGTATAAAGCTGGTATAGTGTCGGCCCTGTATAAAGCTGTTATAGTGTCGGCCCTTGTATAAAGCTGTTATAGTGTCGGCCCCTGTATAAAGCTGTTATAGTGTCGGCCACTGTATAAAGCTGTTATAGTGTCGGCCCCTGTATAAAGCTGTTATAGTGTCGGCCCCTGTATAAAGCTGTTATAGTGTCGGCCCCTGTATACAGCTGTTATAGTGTCGGCCCTGTATAAAGCTGTTATAGTGTCGGCCCCTGTATAAAGCTGTTATAGTGTCGCCTCCTGTATAAAGCTGTTATAGTGTCGGTCCTGTATAAAGCTGTTATAGTGTCGGCTCCTGTATAAAGCTGTTATAGTGTCGGCCCCTGTATAAAGCTGTTATAGTGTCGCCTCCTGTATAAAGCTGTTATAGTGTCGGCTCCTGTATAAAGCTGTTATAGTGTCGGCCCCTGTATAAAGCTGTTATAGTGTCGGCCCTGTATAAAGCTGTTATAGTGTCGGCCCTGTATAAAGCTGTTATAGTTTCGGCTCCTGTATAAAGCTGTTATAGTGTCGGCCCCTGTATAAAGCTGTTATAGTGTCGGCCCTGTATAAAGCTGTTATAGTGTCGGCCCCTGTTTAAAGCTGTTATAGTGTCGGCCCTGTATAAAGCTGTTATAGTGTCGGCCCTGTATAAAGCTGTTATAGTGTCGCCCCTGTATAAAGCTGTTATAGTGTCGGCCCCTGTATAAAGCTGTTATAGTGTCGGCCCCTGTTTAAAGCTGTTATAGTGTCGGCCCTGTATAAAGCTGTTATAGTGTCGGCCCCTGTTTAAAGCTGTTATAGTGTCGGCCCTGTATAAAGCTGTTATAGTGTCGGCCCCTGTATAAAGCTGTTATAGTGTCGCCTCCTGTATAAAGCTGTTATAGTGTCGGCTCCTGTATAAAGCTGTTATAGTGTCGGCCCCTGTATAAAGCTGTTATAGTGTCGGCCCCTGTATAAAGCTGTTATAGTGTCGGCCCCTGTATAAAGCTGTTATAGTGTCGGCCCCTGTATAAAGCTGTTATAGTGTCGGCCCCTGTATAAAGCTGTTATAGTGTCGGCCCCTGTATAAAGCTGTTATAGTGTCGGCCCCTGTATAAAGCTGTTATAGTGTCGGCCCTTGTATAAAGCTGTTATAGTGTCGGCTCCTGTATAAAGCTGTTATAGTGTCAGCCCCTGTATAAAGCTGTTATAGTGTCGGCCCCTGTATAAAGCTGTTATAGTGTCGGCCCCTGTATAAAGCTGTTATAGTGTCGGCCCCTGTATAAAGCTGTTATAGTGTCGGCCCCTGTATAAAGCTGTTATAGTGTCGGCTCCTGTATAAAGCTGTTATAGTGTCGCCTCCTGTATAAAGCTGTTATAGTGTCGGCTCCTGTATAAAGCTGTTATAGTGTCGCCTCCTGTATAAAGCTGTTATAGTGTCGGCTCCTGTATAAAGCTGTTATAGTGTCGGCTCCTGTATAAAGCTGTTATAGTGTCGGCTCCTGTATAAAGCTGTTATAGTGTCGGCTCCTGTATAAAGCTGTTATAGTGTCGGCTCCTGTATAAAGCTGTTATAGTGTCGGCTCCTGTATAAAGCTGTTATAGTGTCGCCTCCTGTATAAAGCTGTTATAGTGTCGGCCCCTGTATAAAGCTGTTATAGTGTCGGCCCCTGTATAAAGCTGTTATAGTGTCGGCCCCTGTATAAAGTTGTTATAGTGTCGGCTCCTGTATAAAGCTGTTATAGTGTCGGCCCCTGTATAAAGCTGTTATAGTGTCGCCTCCTGTATAAAGCTGTTATAGTGTCGGCTCCTGTATAAAGCTGTTATAGTGTCGGCTCCTGTATAAAGCTGTTATAGTGTCGGCCCCTGTATAAAGCTGTTATAGTGTCGGCCCTGTATAAAGCTGTTATAGTGTCGGCCCCTGTATAAAGCTGTTATAGTGTCGGCCCCTGTATAAAGCTGTTATAGTGTCGCCTCCTGTATAAAGCTGTTATAGTGTCGGCTCCTGTATAAAGCTGTTATAGTGTCGGCCCTGTATAAAGCTGTTATAGTGTCGGCCCCTGTATAAAGCTGTTATAGTGTCGCCTCCTGTATAAAGCTGTTATAGTGTCGGCCCTGTATAAAGCTGTTATAGTGTCGGCCCTTGTATAAAGCTGTTATAGTGTCGGCCCCTGTATAAAGCTGTTATAGTGTCGGCCACTGTATAAAGCTGTTATAGTGTCGGCCCCTGTATAAAGCTGTTATAGTGTCGGCCCCTGTATAAAGCTGTTATAGTGTCGGCCCCTGTATACAGCTGTTATAGTGTCGGCCCTGTATAAAGCTGTTATAGTGTCGGCCCCTGTATAAAGCTGTTATAGTGTCGCCTCCTGTATAAAGCTGTTATAGTGTCGGCCCTGTATAAAGCTGTTATAGTGTCGGCTCCTGTATAAAGCTGTTATAGTGTCGGCCCCTGTATAAAGCTGTTATAGTGTCGCCTCCTGTATAAAGCTGTTATAGTGTCGGCTCCTGTATAAAGCTGTTATAGTGTCGGCCCCTGTATAAAGCTGTTATAGTGTCGGCCCTGTATAAAGCTGTTATAGTGTCGGCCCTGTATAAAGCTGTTATAGTGTCGGCTCCTGTATAAAGCTGTTATAGTGTCGGCCCCTGTATAAAGCTGTTATAGTGTCGGCCCTGTATAAAGCTGTTATAGTGTCGGCCCCTGTTTAAAGCTGTTATAGTGTCGGCCCTGTATAAAGCTGTTATAGTGTCGGCCCTGTATAAAGCTGTTATAGTGTCGCCCCTGTATAAAGCTGTTATAGTGTCGGCCCCTGTATAAAGCTGTTATAGTGTCGGCCCCTGTTTAAAGCTGTTATAGTGTCGGCCCTGTATAAAGCTGTTATAGTGTCGGCCCCTGTATAAAGCTGTTATAGTGTCGCCTCCTGTATAAAGCTGTTATAGTGTCGGCTCCTGTATAAAGCTGTTATAGTGTCGGCCCCTGTATAAAGCTGTTATAGTGTCGGCCCCTGTATAAAGCTGTTATAGTGTCGGCCCCTGTATAAAGCTGTTATAGTGTCGGCCCCTGTATAAAGCTGTTATAGTGTCGGCCCCTGTATAAAGCTGTTATAGTGTCGGCCCCTGTATAAAGCTGTTATAGTGTCGGCCCTTGTATAAAGCTGTTATAGTGTCGGCTCCTGTATAAAGCTGTTATAGTGTCAGCCCCTGTATAAAGCTGTTATAGTGTCGGCCCCTGTATAAAGCTGTTATAGTGTCGGCCCCTGTATAAAGCTGTTATAGTGTCGGCCCCTGTATAAAGCTGTTATAGTGTCGGCCCCTGTATAAAGCTGTTATAGTGTCGGCTCCTGTATAAAGCTGTTATAGTGTCGGCCCCTGTATAAAGCTGTTATAGTGTCGGCCCCTGTATAAAGCTGTTATAGTGTCGGCCCCTGTATAAAGCTGTTATAGTGTCGGCCCCTGTATAAAGCTGTTATAGTGTCGGCCCCTGTATAAAGCTGTTATAGTGTCGGCCCCTGTATAAAGCTGTTATAGGGTCGGCTCCTGTATAAAGCCGTTATAGTGTCGGCCCCTGTATAAAGCTGTTATAGTGTCGGCCCTTGTATAAAGCTTTTATAGTGTCGGCCCCTGTATACAGCTGTTATAGTGTCGGCCCCTGTATACAGCTGTTATAGTGTCGGCCCCTGTATAAAGCTGTTATAGTGTCGGCCCTTGTATAAAGCTGTTATAGTGTCGGCCCCTGTATACAGCTGTTATAGTGTCGGCTCCTGTATACAGCTGTTATAGTGTCGGCCCCTGTATACAGCTGTTATAGTGTCGGCCCCTGTATAAAGCTGTTATAGTGTCGGCCCCTGTATACAGCTGTTATAGTGTCGGCTTCTGTATAAAGCTGTTATAGTGTCGGCCCCTGTATACAGCTGTTATAGTGTCGGCTTCTGTATAAAGCTGTTATAGTGTCGGCTCCTGTATAAAGCCGTTATAGTGTCGGCCCCTGTATAAAGCTGTTATAGTGTCGGCTCCTGTATACAGCTGTTATAGTGTGGGCCCCTGTATAAAGCTGTTATAGTGTCGGCCCTTGTATAAAGCTGTTATAGTGTCGGCCCCTGTATACAGCTGTTATAGTGTCGGCTCCTGTATACAGCTGTTATAGTGTCGGCCCCTGTATACAGCTGTTATAGTGTCGGCTTCTGTATAAAGCTGTTATAGTGTCGGCCCCTGTATACAGCTGTTATAGTGTCGGCTTCTGTATAAAGCTGTTATAGTGTCGCCCCTGTTTAAAGCTGTTATAGTGTCGGCCCCTGTATAAAGCTGTTATAGTGTCGGCCCCTGTATAAAGCTGTTATAGTGTCGGCCCCTGTATAAAGCTGTTATAGTGTCGGCCCCTGAATAAAGCTGTTATAGTGTCGGCCCCTGTATAAAGCTGTTATAGTGTCGGCCCCTGTATAAAGCTGTTATAGTGTCGGCCCCTGTATAAAGCTGTTATAGTGTCGGCCCCTGTATAAAGCTGTTATAGTGTCGGCTCCTGTATAAAGCTGTTATAGTGTCGGCCCTTGTATAAAGCTGTTATAGTGTCGGCCCCTGTATACAGCTGTTATAGTGTCGGCTCCTGTATACAGCTGTTATAGTGTCGGCCCCTGTATACAGCTGTTATAGTGTCGGCCCCTGTATAAAGCTGTTATAGTGTCGGCCCCTGTATACAGCTGTTATAGTGTCGGCTTCTGTATAAAGCTGTTATAGTGTCGGCCCCTGTATAAAGCTGTTATAGTGTCGGCTCCTGTATAAAGCTGTTATAGTGTCGGCCCCTGTATAAAGCTGTTATAGTGTCGGCTCCTGTATACAGCTGTTATAGTGTCGGCTCCTGTATAAAGCTGTTATAGTGTCGGCCCTTGTATAAAGCTGTTATAGTGTCGGCCCCTGTATAAAGCCGTTATAGTGTCGGCTTCTGTATAAAGCTGTTATAGTGTCGGCCCCTGTATAAAGCTGTTATAGTGTCGGCTCCTGTATAAAGCTGTTATAGTGTCGGCCCCTGTATAAAGCCGTTATAGTGTCGGCTCCTGTATACAGCTGTTATAGTGTCGGCTTCTGTATAAAGCTGTTATAGTGTCGGCCCCTGTATACAGCTGTTATAGTGTCGGCCCTTGTATAAAGCTGTTATAGTGTCGGCCCCTGTATACAGCTGTTATAGTGTCGGCTCCTGTATACAGCTGTTATAGTGTCGGCCCCTGTATACAGCTGTTATTGTGTCGGCCCCTGTATAAAGCTGTTATAGTGTCGGCCCTTGTATAAAGCTGTTATAGTGTCGGCTCCTGTATACAGCTGTTATAGTGTCGGCTCCTGTATAAAGCTGTTATAGTGTCGGCCCTTGTATAAAGCTGTTATAGTGTCGGCTCCTGTATACAGCTGTTATAGTGTCGGCCCCTGTATACAGCTGTTATAGTGTCGGCCCCTGTATAAAGCTGTTATAGTGTCGGCCCCTGTATAAAGCTGTTATAGTGTAGGCCCCTGTATAAAGCTGTTATAGTGTCGGCCCCTGTATAAAGCTGTTATAGTGTCGGCCCCTGTATGAAGCTGTTATAGTGTCGGCCCCTGTATAAAGCCGTTATAGTGTCGGCCCCTGTATACAGCTGTTATAGTGTCGGCCCCTGTATAAAGCTGTTATAGTGTCGGCCCCTGTATACAGCTGTTATAGTGTCGGCCCCTGTATAAAGCTGTTATAGTGTCGGCCCCTGTATAAAGCTGTTATAGTGTCGCCCCTGTATAAAGCTGTTATAGTGTCGGCCCCTGTATAAAGCTGTTATAGTGTCGGCCCCTGTATAAAGCTGTTATAGTGTCGGCCCCTGTATGAAGCTGTTATAGTGTCGGCCCCTGTATAAAGCTGTTATAGTGTCGGCCCCTGTATAAAGCTGTTATAGTGTCGGCCCCTGTATAAAGCTGTTATAGTGTCGGCTCCTGTATAAAGCTGTTATAGTGTCGGCTCCTGTATAAAGCTGTTATAGTGTCGCCTCCTGTATAAAGCTGTTATAGTGTCGGCCCCTGTATAAAGCTGTTATAGTGTCGGCCCCTGTATAAAGCTGTTATAGTGTCGGCCCCTGTATAAAGTTGTTATAGTGTCGGCTCCTGTATAAAGCTGTTATAGTGTCGGCCCCTGTATAAAGCTGTTATAGTGTCGCCTCCTGTATAAAGCTGTTATAGTGTCGGCTCCTGTATAAAGCTGTTATAGTGTCGGCTCCTGTATAAAGCTGTTATAGTGTCGGCCCTGTATAAAGCTGTTATAGTGTCGGCCCCTGTATAAAGCTGTTATAGTGTCGGCCCTGTATAAAGCTGTTATAGTGTCGGCTCCTGTATAAAGCTGTTATAGTGTCGGCTCCTGTATAAAGCTGTTATAGTGTCGGCCCCTGTATAAAGCTGTTATAGTGTCGGCTCCTGTATGAAGCTGTTATAGTGTCGGCTCCTGTATAAAGCTGTTATAGTGTCGCCTCCTGTATAAAGCTGTTATAGTGTCGGCTCCTGTATAAAGCTGTTATAGTGTCGGCTCCTGTATAAAGCTGTTATAGTGTCGGCTCCTGTATAAAGCTGTTATAGTGTCGGCTCCTGTATAAAGCTGTTATAGTGTCGGCTCCTGTATAAAGCTGTTATAGTGTCGGCTCCTGTATAAAGCTGTTATAGTGTCGGCTCCTGTATAAAGCTGTTATAGTGTCGGCTCCTGTATAAAGCTGTTATAGTGTCGGCTCCTGTATAAAGCTGTTATAGTGTCGCCTCCTGTATAAAGCTGTTATAGTGTCGGCCCCTGTATAAAGCTGTTATAGTGTCGGCCCCTGTATAAAGCTGTTATAGTGTCGGCCCCTGTATAAAGTTGTTATAGTGTCGGCTCCTGTATAAAGCTGTTATAGTGTCGGCCCCTGTATAAAGCTGTTATAGTGTCGCCTCCTGTATAAAGCTGTTATAGTGTCGGCTCCTGTATAAAGCTGTTATAGTGTCGGCTCCTGTATAAAGCTGTTATAGTGTCGGCCCCTGTATAAAGCTGTTATAGTGTCGGCCCTGTATAAAGCTGTTATAGTGTCGGCCCCTGTATAAAGCTGTTATAGTGTCGGCCCCTGTATAAAGCTGTTATAGTGTCACCTCCTGTATAAAGCTGTTATAGTGTCGGCTCCTGTATAAAGCTGTTATAGTGTCGGCCCTGTATAAAGCTGTTATAGTGTCGGCCCCTGTATAAAGCTGTTATAGTGTCGCCTCCTGTATAAAGCTGGTATAGTGTCGGCCCTGTATAAAGCTGTTATAGTGTCGGCCCTTGTATAAAGCTGTTATAGTGTCGGCCCCTGTATAAAGCTGTTATAGTGTCGGCTCCTGTATAAAGCTGTTATAGTGTCGGCCCCTGTATAAAGCTGTTATAGTGTTGGCCCCTGTATAAAGCTGTTATAGTGTCGGCCCCTGTATACAGCTGTTATAGTGTCGGCCCCTGTATAAAGCTGTTATAGTGTCGGCCCCTGTATAAAGCTGTTATAGTGTCGGCCCCTGTATAAAGTTGTTATAGTGTCGGCTCCTGTATAAAGCTGTTATAGTGTCGGCCCCTGTATAAAGCTGTTATAGTGTCGGCCCCTGTATAAAGCTGTTATAGTGTCGCCTCCTGTATAAAGCTGTTATAGTGTCGGCCCCTGTATAAAGCTGTTATAGTGTCGGCCCCTGTATAAAGCTGTTATAGTGTCGGCCCCTGTATAAAGTTGTTATAGTGTCGGCTCCTGTATAAAGCTGTTATAGTGTCGGCCCCTGTATAAAGCTGTTATAGTGTCGCCTCCTGTATAAAGCTGTTATAGTGTCGGCTCCTGTATAAAGCTGTTATAGTGTCGGCTCCTGTATAAAGCTGTTATAGTGTCGGCCCCTGTATAAAGCTGTTATAGTGTCGGCCCTGTATAAAGCTGTTATAGTGTCGGCCCCTGTATAAAGCTGTTATAGTGTCGGCCCCTGTATAAAGCTGTTATAGTGTCACCTCCTGTATAAAGCTGTTATAGTGTCGGCTCCTGTATAAAGCTGTTATAGTGTCGGCCCTGTATAAAGCTGTTATAGTGTCGGCCCCTGTATAAAGCTGTTATAGTGTCGCCTCCTGTATAAAGCTGGTATAGTGTCGGCCCTGTATAAAGCTGTTATAGTGTCGGCCCTTGTATAAAGCTGTTATAGTGTCGGCCCCTGTATAAAGCTGTTATAGTGTCGGCTCCTGTATAAAGCTGTTATAGTGTCGGCCCCTGTATAAAGCTGTTATAGTGTTGGCCCCTGTATAAAGCTGTTATAGTGTCGGCCC
This sequence comes from Phyllobates terribilis, assembly GCF_046119375.1. NCBI lineage: Eukaryota > Metazoa > Chordata > Amphibia > Anura > Dendrobatidae > Phyllobates > Phyllobates terribilis. The sequence goes on along the minus strand of NW_027362761.1, from coordinate 1,238,038,672 downwards.
CTGTATACAGCTGTTATAGTGTCGGCCCTGTATAAAGCTGTTATAGTGTCGGCCCCTGTATAAAGCTGTTATAGTGTCGGCCCCTGTATACAGCTGTTATAGTGTCGGCCCTGTATAAAGCTGTTATAGTGTCGGCCCCTGTATAAAGCTGTTATAGTGTCGCCTCCTGTATAAAGCTGTTATAGTGTCGGTCCTGTATAAAGCTGTTATAGTGTCGGCTCCTGTATAAAGCTGTTATAGTGTCGGCCCCTGTATAAAGCTGTTATAGTGTCGCCTCCTGTATAAAGCTGTTATAGTGTCGGCTCCTGTATAAAGCTGTTATAGTGTCGGCCCCTGTATAAAGCTGTTATAGTGTCGGCCCTGTATAAAGCTGTTATAGTGTCGGCCCTGTATAAAGCTGTTATAGTTTCGGCTCCTGTATAAAGCTGTTATAGTGTCGGCCCCTGTATAAAGCTGTTATAGTGTCGGCCCTGTATAAAGCTGTTATAGTGTCAGCCCCTGTTTAAAGCTGTTATAGTGTCGGCCCTGTATAAAGCTGTTATAGTGTCGGCCCTGTATAAAGCTGTTATAGTGTCGCCCCTGTATAAAGCTGTTATAGTGTCGGCCCCTGTATAAAGCTGTTATAGTGTCGGCCCCTGTTTAAAGCTGTTATAGTGTCGGCCCTGTAAAAAGCTGTTATAGTGTCGGCCCCTGTTTAAAGCTGTTATAGTGTCGGCCCTGTATAAAGCTGTTATAGTGTCGGCCCCTGTATAAAGCTGTTATAGTGTCGCCTCCTGTATAAAGCTGTTATAGTGTCGGCTCCTGTATAAAGCTGTTATAGTGTCGGCCCCTGTATAAAGCTGTTATAGTGTCGGCCCCTGTATAAAGCTGTTATAGTGTCGGCCCCTGTATAAAGCTGTTATAGTGTCGGCCCCTGTATAAAGCTGTTATAGTGTCGGCCCCTGTATAAAGCTGTTATAGTGTCGGCCCCTGTATAAAGCTGTTATAGTGTCGGCCCCTGTATAAAGCTGTTATAGTGTCGGCCCTTGTATAAAGCTGTTATAGTGTCGGCTCCTGTATAAAGCTGTTATAGTGTCAGCCCCTGTATAAAGCTGTTATAGTGTCGGCCCCTGTATAAAGCTGTTATAGTGTCGGCCCCTGTATAAAGCTGTTATAGTGTCGGCCCCTGTATAAAGCTGTTATAGTGTCGGCCCCTGTATAAAGCTGTTATAGTGTCGGCTCCTGTATAAAGCTGTTATAGTGTCGCCTCCTGTATAAAGCTGTTATAGTGTCGGCTCCTGTATAAAGCTGTTATAGTGTCGGCTCCTGTATAAAGCTGTTATAGTGTCGGCTCCTGTATAAAGCTGTTATAGTGTCGGCTCCTGTATAAAGCTGTTATAGTGTCGGCTCCTGTATAAAGCTGTTATAGTGTCGGCTCCTGTATAAAGCTGTTATAGTGTCGGCTCCTGTATAAAGCTGTTATAGTGTCGGCTCCTGTATAAAGCTGTTATAGTGTCGCCTCCTGTATAAAGCTGTTATAGTGTCGGCTCCTGTATAAAGCTGTTATAGTGTCGGCTCCTGTATAAAGCTGTTATAGTGTCGGATCCTGTATAAAGCTGTTATAGTGTCGGCTCCTGTATAAAGCTGTTATAGTGTCGGCTCCTGTATAAAGCTGTTATAGTGTCGGCTCCTGTATAAAGCTGTTATAGTGTCGCCTCCTGTATAAAGCTGTTATAGTGTCGGCCCCTGTATAAAGCTGTTATAGTGTCGGCCCCTGTATAAAGCTGTTATAGTGTCGGCCCCTGTATAAAGTTGTTATAGTGTCGGCTCCTGTATAAAGCTGTTATAGTGTCGGCCCCTGTATAAAGCTGTTATAGTGTCGCCTCCTGTATAAAGCTGTTATAGTGTCGGCTCCTGTATAAAGCTGTTATAGTGTCGGCTCCTGTATAAAGCTGTTATAGTGTCGGCCCCTGTATAAAGCTGTTATAGTGTCGGCCCTGTATAAAGCTGTTATAGTGTCGGCCCCTGTATAAAGCTGTTATAGTGTCGGCCCCTGTATAAAGCTGTTATAGTGTCGCCTCCTGTATAAAGCTGTTATAGTGTCGGCTCCTGTATAAAGCTGTTATAGTGTCGGCCCTGTATAAAGCTGTTATAGTGTCGGCCCCTGTATAAAGCTGTTATAGTGTCGCCTCCTGTATAAAGCTGTTATAGTGTCGGCCCTGTATAAAGCTGTTATAGTGTCGGCCCTTGTATAAAGCTGTTATAGTGTCGGCCCCTGTATAAAGCTGTTATAGTGTCGGCCACTGTATAAAGCTGTTATAGTGTCGGCCCCTGTATAAAGCTGTTATAGTGTCGGCCCCTGTATAAAGCTGTTATAGTGTCGGCCCCTGTATACAGCTGTTATAGTGTCGGCCCTGTATAAAGCTGTTATAGTGTCGGCCCCTGTATAAAGCTGTTATAGTGTCGCCTCCTGTATAAAGCTGTTATAGTGTCGGCCCTGTATAAAGCTGTTATAGTGTCGGCTCCTGTATAAAGCTGTTATAGTGTCGGCCCCTGTATAAAGCTGTTATAGTGTCGCCTCCTGTATAAAGCTGTTATAGTGTCGGCTCCTGTATAAAGCTGTTATAGTGTCGGCCCCTGTATAAAGCTGTTATAGTGTCGGCCCTGTATAAAGCTGTTATAGTGTCGGCCCTGTATAAAGCTGTTATAGTGTCGGCTCCTGTATAAAGCTGTTATAGTGTCGGCCCCTGTATAAAGCTGTTATAGTGTCGGCCCTGTATAAAGCTGTTATAGTGTCGGCCCCTGTTTAAAGCTGTTATAGTGTCGGCCCTGTATAAAGCTGTTATAGTGTCGGCCCTGTATAAAGCTGTTATAGTGTCGCCCCTGTATAAAGCTGTTATAGTGTCGGCCCCTGTATAAAGCTGTTATAGTGTCGGCCCCTGTTTAAAGCTGTTATAGTGTCGGCCCTGTATAAAGCTGTTATAGTGTCGGCCCCTGTATAAAGCTGTTATAGTGTCGCCTCCTGTATAAAGCTGTTATAGTGTCGGCTCCTGTATAAAGCTGTTATAGTGTCGGCCCCTGTATAAAGCTGTTATAGTGTCGGCCCCTGTATAAAGCTGTTATAGTGTCGGCCCCTGTATAAAGCTGTTATAGTGTCGGCCCCTGTATAAAGCTGTTATAGTGTCGGCCCCTGTATAAAGCTGTTATAGTGTCGGCCCCTGTATAAAGCTGTTATAGTGTCGGCCCCTGTATAAAGCTGTTATAGTGTCGGCCCTTGTATAAAGCTGTTATAGTGTCGGCTCCTGTATAAAGCTGTTATAGTGTCAGCCCCTGTATAAAGCTGTTATAGTGTCGGCCCCTGTATAAAGCTGTTATAGTGTCGGCCCCTGTATAAAGCTGTTATAGTGTCGGCCCCTGTATAAAGCTGTTATAGTGTCGGCCCCTGTATAAAGCTGTTATAGTGTCGGCTCCTGTATAAAGCTGTTATAGTGTCGGCCCCTGTATAAAGCTGTTATAGTGTCGGCCCCTGTATAAAGCTGTTATAGTGTCGGCCCCTGTATAAAGCTGTTATAGTGTCGGCCCCTGTATAAAGCTGTTATAGTGTCGGCCCCTGTATAAAGCTGTTATAGTGTCGGCCCCTGTATAAAGCTGTTATAGGGTCGGCTCCTGTATAAAGCCGTTATAGTGTCGGCCCCTGTATAAAGCTGTTATAGTGTCGGCCCTTGTATAAAGCTGTTATAGTGTCGGCCCCTGTATACAGCTGTTATAGTGTCGGCCCCTGTATACAGCTGTTATAGTGTCGGCCCCTGTATAAAGCTGTTATAGTGTCGGCCCTTGTATAAAGCTGTTATAGTGTCGGCCCCTGTATACAGCTGTTATAGTGTCGGCTCCTGTATACAGCTGTTATAGTGTCGGCCCCTGTATACAGCTGTTATAGTGTCGGCCCCTGTATAAAGCTGTTATAGTGTCGGCCCCTGTATACAGCTGTTATAGTGTCGGCTTCTGTATAAAGCTGTTATAGTGTCGGCCCCTGTATACAGCTGTTATAGTGTCGGCTTCTGTATAAAGCTGTTATAGTGTCGGCTCCTGTATAAAGCCGTTATAGTGTCGGCCCCTGTATAAAGCTGTTATAGTGTCGGCTCCTGTATACAGCTGTTATAGTGTGGGCCCCTGTATAAAGCTGTTATAGTGTCGGCCCTTGTATAAAGCTGTTATAGTGTCGGCTCCTGTATAAAGCTGTTATAGTGTCGGCTCCTGTATACAGCTGTTATAGTGTCGGCCCCTGTATACAGCTGTTATAGTGTCGGCTTCTGTATAAAGCTGTTATAGTGTCGGCCCCTGTATACAGCTGTTATAGTGTCGGCTTCTGTATAAAGCTGTTATAGTGTCGCCCCTGTTTAAAGCTGTTATAGTGTCGGCCCCTGTATAAAGCTGTTATAGTGTCGGCCCCTGTATAAAGCTGTTATAGTGTCGGCCCCTGTATAAAGCTGTTATAGTGTCGGCCCCTGAATGAAGCTGTTATAGTGTCGGCCCCTGTATAAAGCTGTTATAGTGTCGGCCCCTGTATAAAGCTGTTATAGTGTCGGCCCCTGTATAAAGCTGTTATAGTGTCGGCCCCTGTATAAAGCTGTTATAGTGTCGGCTCCTGTATAAAGCTGTTATAGTGTCGGCCCTTGTATAAAGCTGTTATAGTGTCGGCCCCTGTATACAGCTGTTATAGTGTCGGCTCCTGTATACAGCTGTTATAGTGTCGGCCCCTGTATACAGCTGTTATAGTGTCGGCCCCTGTATAAAGCTGTTATAGTGTCGGCCCCTGTATACAGCTGTTATAGTGTCGGCTTCTGTATAAAGCTGTTATAGTGTCGGCCCCTGTATACAGCTGTTATAGTGTCGGCCCCTGTATAAAGCTGTTATAGTGTCGGCTCCTGTATAAAGCTGTTATAGTGTCGGCCCCTGTATAAAGCTGTTATAGTGTCGGCTCCTGTATACAGCTGTTATAGTGTCGGCTCCTGTATAAAGCTGTTATAGTGTCGGCCCTTGTATAAAGCTGTTATAGTGTCGGCCCCTGTATAAAGCCGTTATAGTGTCGGCTTCTGTATAAAGCTGTTATAGTGTCGGCCCCTGTATAAAGCTGTTATAGTGTCGGCTCCTGTATAAAGCTGTTATAGTGTCGGCCCCTGTATAAAGCCGTTATAGTGTCGGCTCCTGTATACAGCTGTTATAGTGTCGGCTTCTGTATAAAGCTGTTATAGTGTCGGCCCCTGTATACAGCTGTTATAGTGTCGGCCCTTGTATAAAGCTGTTATAGTGTCGGCCCCTGTATACAGCTGTTATAGTGTCGGCTCCTGTATACAGCTGTTATAGTGTCGGCCCCTGTATACAGCTGTTATTGTGTCGGCCCCTGTATAAAGCTGTTATAGTGTCGGCCCTTGTATAAAGCTGTTATAGTGTCGGCTCCTGTATACAGCTGTTATAGTGTCGGCTCCTGTATAAAGCTGTTATAGTGTCGGCCCTTGTATAAAGCTGTTATAGTGTCGGCTCCTGTATACAGCTGTTATAGTGTCGGCTCCTGTATACAGCTGTTATAGTGTCGGCCCCTGTATAAAGCTGTTATAGTGTCGGCCCCTGTATAAAGCTGTTATAGTGTAGGCCCCTGTATAAAGCTGTTATAGTGTCGGCCCCTGTATAAAGCTGTTATAGTGTCGGCCCCTGTATGAAGCTGTTATAGTGTCGGCCCCTGTATAAAGCCGTTATAGTGTCGGCCCCTGTATACAGCTGTTATAGTGTCGGCCCCTGTATAAAGCTGTTATAGTGTCGGCCCCTGTATACAGCTGTTATAGTGTCGGCCCCTGTATAAAGCTGTTATAGTGTCGGCCCCTGTATAAAGCTGTTATAGTGTCGCCCCTGTATAAAGCTGTTATAGTGTCGGCCCCTGTATAAAGCTGTTATAGTGTCGGCCCCTGTATAAAGCTGTTATAGTGTCGGCCCCTGTATAAAGCTGTTATAGTGTCGGCCCCTGTATGAAGCTGTTATAGTGTCGGCCCCTGTATAAAGCTGTTATAGTGTCGGCCCCTGTATAAAGCTGTTATAGTGTCGGCCCCTGTATAAAGCTGTTATAGTGTCGGCCCCTGTATAAAGCTGTTATAGTGTCGGCTCCTGTATAAAGCTGTTATAGTGTCGGCTCCTGTATAAAGCTGTTATAGTGTCGCCTCCTGTATAAAGCTGTTATAGTGTCGGCCCCTGTATAAAGCTGTTATAGTGTCGGCCCCTGTATAAAGCTGTTATAGTGTCGGCCCCTGTATAAAGCTGTTATAGTGTCGCCTCCTGTATAAAGCTGTTATAGTGTCGCCTCCTGTATAAAGCTGTTATAGTGTCGGCTCCTGTATAAAGCTGTTATAGTGTCGGCTCCTGTATAAAGCTGTTATAGTGTCGGCCCCTGTATAAAGCTGTTATAGTGTCGGCCCTGTATAAAGCTGTTATAGTGTCGGCCCCTGTATAAAGCTGTTATAGTGTCGGCCCCTGTATAAAGCTGTTATAGTGTCGGCTCCTGTATAAAGCTGTTATAGTGTCGGCCCCTGTATAAAGCTGTTATAGTGTCGGCTCCTGTATAAAGCTGTTATAGTGTCGGCTCCTGTATAAAGCTGTTATAGTGTCGCCTCCTGTATAAAGCTGTTATAGTGTCGGCCCCTGTATAAAGCTGTTATAGTGTCGGCCCCTGTATAAAGCTGTTATAGTGTCGGCCCCTGTATAAAGTTGTTATAGTGTCGCCTCCTGTATAAAGCTGTTATAGTGTCGGCCCCTGTATAAAGCTGTTATAGTGTCGCCTCCTGTATAAAGCTGTTATAGTGTCGGCTCCTGTATAAAGCTGTTATAGTGTCGGCTCCTGTATACAGCTGTTATAGTGTCGGCCCCTGTATAAAGCTGTTATAGTGTCGGCCCTGTATAAAGCTGTTATAGTGTCGGCCCCTGTATAAAGCTGTTATAGTGTCGGCCCCTGTATAAAGCTGTTATAGTGTCGCCTCCTGTATAAAGCTGTTATAGTGTCGGCTCCTGTATAAAGCCGTTATAGTGTCGGTCCCTGTATAAAGCTGCTATAGTGTCGGCCCTTGTATAAAGCTGTTATAGTGTCGGCTCCTGTATAAAGCAGTTATAGTGTCGGCCCCTGTATAAAGCTGTTATAGTGTCGGCTCCTGTATAAAGCTGTTATAGTGTCGGCCCCTGTATAAAGCTGTTATAGTGTCGGCCCCTGTATAAAGCTGTTATAGTGTCGGCTCCTGTATAAAGCTGTTATAGTGTCGGCTCCTGTATAAAGCTGTTATAGTGTCGGCCCCTGTACAAAGCTGTTATAGTGTCGGCCCCTGTATAAAGCTGTTATAGTGTCGGCCCCTGTATAAAGCTGTTATAGTGTCGTCCCCTGTATAAAGCTGTTATAGTGTCGGCTCCTGTATAAAGCTGTTATAGTGTCGGCCCCTGTATAAAGCTTTTATAGTGTCGGCCCCTGTATAAAGCTGTTATAGTGTCGGCCCCTGTATAAAGCCGTTATAGTGTCGCCCCTGTATAAAGCTGTTATAGTGTCGGCTCCTGTATAAAGCTGTTATAGTGTCAGCTCCTGTATAAAGCTGTTATAGTGTCGGCTCCTGTATAAAGCCGTTATAGTGTCTGCCCCTGTATAAAGCTGTTATAGTGTCGGCCCCTGTATAAAGCTGTTATAGTGTCGGCTCCTGTATAAAGCTGTTATAGTGTCGGCCCCTGTATAAAGCTGTTATAGTGTCGGCCCCTGTATAAAGCTGTTATAGTGTCGGCTCCTGTATAAAGCTGTTATAGTGTCGGCTCCTGTATAAAGCTGTTATAGTGTCGGCCCCTGTACAAAGCTGTTATAGTGTCGGCCCCTGTATAAAGCTGTTATAGTGTCAGCCCCTGTATAAAGCTGTTATAGTGTCGGCTCCTGTATAAAGCTGTTATAGTGTCGGCCCTGTATAAAGCTGTTATAGTGTCGGCTCCTGTATAAAGCTGTTATAGTGTCGGCTCCTGTATAAAGCTGTTATAGTGTCGGCCCCTGTATAAAGCTGTTATAGTGTCGGCTCCTGTATGAAGCTGTTATAGTGTCGGCTCCTGTATAAAGCTGTTATAGTGTCGGCTCCTGTATAAAGCTGTTATAGTGTCGCCTCCTGTATAAAGCTGTTATAGTGTCGGCTCCTGTATAAAGCTGTTATAGTGTCGGCTCCTGTATAAAGCTGTTATAGTGTCGGCTCCTGTATAAAGCTGTTATAGTGTCGGCTCCTGTATAAAGCTGTTATAGTGTCGGCTCCTGTATAAAGCTGTTATAGTGTCGGCTCCTGTATAAAGCTGTTATAGTGTCGGCTCCTGTATAAAGCTGTTATAGTGTCGGCTCCTGTATAAAGCTGTTATAGTGTCGGCCCCTGTATAAAGCTGTTATAGTGTCGGCCCCTGTATAAAGCTGTTATAGTGTCGCCTCCTGTATAAAGCTGTTATAGTGTCGGCTCCTGTATAAAGCCGTTATAGTGTCGGTCCCTGTATAAAGCTGCTATAGTGTCGGCCCTTGTATAAAGCTGTTATAGTGTCGGCTCCTGTATAAAGCAGTTATAGTGTCGGCCCCTGTATAAAGCTGTTATAGTGTCGGCTCCTGTATAAAGCTGTTATAGTGTCGGCCCCTGTATAAAGCTGTTATAGTGTCGGCCCCTGTATAAAGCTGTTATAGTGTCGGCTCCTGTATAAAGCTGTTATAGTGTCGGCTCCTGTATAAAGCTGTTATAGTGTCGGCCCCTGTACAAAGCTGTTATAGTGTCGGCCCCTGTATAAAGCTGTTATAGTGTCGGCCCCTGTATAAAGCTGTTATAGTGTCGTCCCCTGTATAAAGCTGTTATAGTGTCGGCTCCTGTATAAAGCTGTTATAGTGTCGGCCCCTGTATAAAGCTTTTATAGTGTCGGCCCCTGTATAAAGCTGTTATAGTGTCGGCCCCTGTATAAAGCCGTTATAGTGTCGCCCCTGTATAAAGCTGTTATAGTGTCGGCTCCTGTATAAAGCTGTTATAGTGTCAGCTCCTGTATAAAGCTGTTATAGTGTCGGCTCCTGTATAAAGCCGTTATAGTGTCTGCCCCTGTATAAAGCTGTTATAGTGTCGGCCCCTGTATAAAGCTGTTATAGTGTCGGCTCCTGTATAAAGCTGTTATAGTGTCGGCCCCTGTATAAAGCTGTTATAGTGTCGGCCCCTGTATAAAGCTGTTATAGTGTCGGCTCCTGTATAAAGCTGTTATAGTGTCGGCTCCTGTATAAAGCTGTTATAGTGTCGGCCCCTGTACAAAGCTGTTATAGTGTCGGCCCCTGTATAAAGCTGTTATAGTGTCAGCCCCTGTATAAAGCTGTTATAGTGTCGGCTCCTGTATAAAGCTGTTATAGTGTCGGCCCTGTATAAAGCTGTTATAGTGTCGGCTCCTGTATAAAGCTGTTATAGTGTCGGCTCCTGTATAAAGCTGTTATAGTGTCGGCCCCTGTATAAAGCTGTTATAGTGTCGGCTCCTGTATGAAGCTGTTATAGTGTCGGCTCCTGTATAAAGCTGTTATAGTGTCGGCTCCTGTATAAAGCTGTTATAGTGTCGCCTCCTGTATAAAGCTGTTATAGTGTCGGCTCCTGTATAAAGCTGTTATAGTGTCGGCTCCTGTATAAAGCTGTTATAGTGTCGGCTCCTGTATAAAGCTGTTATAGTGTCGGCTCCTGTATAAAGCTGTTATAGTGTCGGCTCCTGTATAAAGCTGTTATAGTGTCGGCTCCTGTATAAAGCTGTTATAGTGTCGGCTCCTGTATAAAGCTGTTATAGTGTCGGCTCCTGTATAAAGCTGTTATAGTGTCGGCTCCTGTATAAAGCTGTTATAGTGTCGCCTCCTGTATAAAGCTGTTATAGTGTCGGCCCCTGTATAAAGCTGTTATAGTGTCGGCCCCTGTATAAAGCTGTTATAGTGTCGGCCCCTGTATAAAGTTGTTATAGTGTCGGCTCCTGTATAAAGCTGTTATAGTGTCGGCCCCTGTATAAAGCTGTTATAGTGTCGCCTCCTGTATAAAGCTGTTATAGTGTCGACTCCTGTATAAAGCTGTTATAGTGTCGGCTCCTGTATAAAGCTGTTATAGTGTCGGCCCCTGTATAAAGCTGTTATAGTGTCGGCCCTGTATAAAGCTGTTATAGTGTCGGCCCCTGTATAAAGCTGTTATAGTGTCGGCCCCTGTATAAAGCTGTTATAGTGTCGCCTCCTGTATAAAGCTGTTATAGTGTCGGCTCCTGTATAAAGCTGTTATAGTGTCGGCCCTGTATAAAGCTGTTATAGTGTCGGCCCCTGTATAAAGCTGTTATAGTGTCGCCTCCTGTATAAAGCTGTTATAGTGTCGGCCCTGTATAAAGCTGTTATAGTGTCGGCCCCTGTATAAAGCTGTTATAGTGTCGGCCCCTGTATAAAGCTGTTATAGTGTCGGCCACTGTATAAAGCTGTTATAGTGTCGGCCCCTGTATAAAGCTGTTATAGTGTCGGCCCCTGTATAAAGCTGTTATAGTGTCGGCCCCTGTATACAGCTGTTATAGTGTCGGCCCTGTATAAAGCTGTTATAGTGTCGGCCCCTGTATAAAGCTGTTATAGTGTCGCCTCCTGTATAAAGCTGTTATAGTGTCGGCCCTGTATAAAGCTGTTATAGTGTCGGCTCCTGTATAAAGCTGTTATAGTGTCGGCCCCTGTATAAAGCTGTTATAGTGTCGCCTCCTGTATAAAGCTGTTATAGTGTCGGCTCCTGTATAAAGCTGTTATAGTGTCGGCCCCTGTATAAAGCTGTTATAGTGTCGGCCCTGTATAAAGCTGTTATAGTGTCGGCCCTGTATAAAGCTGTTATAGTGTCGGCTCCTGTATAAAGCTGTTATAGTGTCGGCCCCTGTATAAAGCTGTTATAGTGTCGGCCCTGTATAAAGCTGTTATAGTGTCGGCCCCTGTTTAAAGCTGTTATAGTGTCGGCCCTGTATAAAGCTGTTATAGTGTCGGCCCTGTATAAAGCTGTTATAGTGTCGCCCCTGTATAAAGCTGTTATAGTGTCGGCCCCTGTATAAAGCTGTTATAGTGTCGGCCCCTGTTTAAAGCTGTTATAGTGTCGGCCCTGTATAAAGCTGTTATAGTGTCGGCCCCTGTATAAAGCTGTTATAGTGTCGCCTCCTGTATAAAGCTGTTATAGTGTCGGCTCCTGTATAAAGCTGTTATAGTGTCGGCCCCTGTATAAAGCTGTTATAGTGTCGGCCCCTGTATAAAGCTGTTATAGTGTCGGCCCCTGTATAAAGCTGTTATAGTGTCGGCCCCTGTATAAAGCTGTTATAGTGTCGGCCCCTGTATAAAGCTGTTATAGTGTCGGCCCCTGTATAAAGCTGTTATAGTGTCGGCCCTTGTATAAAGCTGTTATAGTGTCGGCCCCTGTATAAAGCTGTTATAGTGTCGGCCCTTGTATAAAGCTGTTATAGTGTCGGCTCCTGTATAAAGCTGTTATAGTGTCAGCCCCTGTATAAAGCTGTTATAGTGTCGGCCCCTGTATAAAGCTGTTATAGTGTCGGCCCTTGTATAAAGCTGTTATAGTGTCGGCTCCTGTATAAAGCTGTTATAGTGTCAGCCCCTGTATAAAGCTGTTATAGTGTCGGCCCCTGTATAAAGCTGTTATAGTGTCGGCCCCTGTATAAAGCTGTTATAGTGTCGGCCCCTGTATAAAGCTGTTATAGTGTCGGCCCCTGTATAAAGCTGTTATAGTGTCGGCTCCTGTATAAAGCTGTTATAGTGTCGGCCCCTGTATAAAGCTGTTATAGTGTCGGCCCCTGTATAAAGCTGTTATAGTGTCGGCCCCTGTATACAGCTGTTATAGTGTCGGCCCCTGTATAAAGCTGTTATAGTGTCGGCCCTTGTATAAAGCTGTTATAGTGTCGGCCCCTGTATACAGCTGTTATAGTGTCGGCTCCTGTATACAGCTGTTATAGTGTCGGCCCCTGTATACAGCTGTTATAGTGTCGGCCCCTGTATAAAGCTGTTATAGTGTCGGCCCCTGTATACAGCTGTTATAGTGTCGGCTTCTGTATAAAGCTGTTATAGTGTCGGCCCCTGTATACAGCTGTTATAGTGTCGGCTTCTGTATAAAGCTGTTATAGTGTCGGCTCCTGTATAAAGCCGTTATAGTGTCGGCCCCTGTATAAAGCTGTTATAGTGTCGGCTCCTGTATACAGCTGTTATAGTGTCGGCCCCTGTATAAAGCTGTTATAGTGTCGGCCCTTGTATAAAGCTGTTATAGTGTCGGCCCCTGTATACAGCTGTTATAGTGTCGGCTCCTGTATACAGCTGTTATAGTGTCGGCCCCTGTATACAGCTGTTATAGTGTCGGCTTCTGTATAAAGCTGTTATAGTGTCGGCCCCTGTATACAGCTGTTATAGTGTCGGCTTCTGTATAAAGCTGTTATAGTGTCGCCCCTGTATAAAGCTGTTATAGTGTCGGCCCCTGTATAAAGCTGTTATAGTGTCGGCCCCTGTATAAAGCTGTTATAGTGTCGGCCCCTGTATAAAGCTGTTATAGTGTCGGCCCCTGAATAAAGCTGTTATAGTGTCGGCCCCTGTATACAGCTGTTATAGTGTCGGCCCCTGTATAAAGCTGTTATAGTGTCGGCCCCTGTATAAAGCTGTTATAGTGTCGCCTCCTGTATAAAGCTGTTATAGTGTCGGCCCCTGTATACAGCTGTTATAGTGTCGGCTTCTGTATAAAGCTGTTATAGTGTCGCCCCTGTATAAAGCTGTTATAGTGTCGGCCCCTGTATAAAGCTGTTATAGTGTCGGCCCCTGTATAAAGCTGTTATAGTGTCGGCCCCTGTATAAAGCTGTTATAGTGTCGGCCCCTGAATAAAGCTGTTATAGTGTCGGCCCCTGTATACAGCTGTTATAGTGTCGGCCCCTGTATACAGCTGTTATAGTGTCGGCCCCTGTATAAAGCTGTTATAGTGTCGCCTCCTGTATAAAGCTGTTATAGTGTCGGCCCCTGTATAAAGCTGTTATAGTGTCGGCCCCTGTATAAAGCTGTTATAGTGTCGGCCCCTGTATAAAGCTGTTATAGTGTCGGCTCCTGTATAAAGCTGTTATAGTGTCGGCCCTTGTATAAAGCTGTTATAGTGTCGGCCCCTGTATACAGCTGTTATAGTGTCGGCTCCTGTATACAGCTGTTATAGTGTCGGCCCCTGTATACAGCTGTTATAGTGTCGGCCCCTGTATAAAGCTGTTATAGTGTCGGCCCCTGTATACAGCTGTTATAGTGTCGGCTTCTGTATAAAGCTGTTATAGTGTCGGCCCCTGTATACAGCTGTTATAGTGTCGGCCCCTGTATAAAGCTGTTATAGTGTCGGCTCCTGTATAAAGCTGTTATAGTGTCGGCCCCTGTATAAAGCTGTTATAGTGTCGGCTCCTGTATAAAGCTGTTATAGTGTCGGCTCCTGTATAAAGCTGTTATAGTGTCGGCCCCTGTATACAGCTGTTATAGTGTCGGCCCTTGTATAAAGCTGTTATAGTGTCGGCCCCTGTATAAAGCCGTTATAGTGTCGGCTCCTGTATAAAGCTGTTATAGTGTCGGCCCCTGTATAAAGCTGTTATAGTGTCGGCTCCTGTATAAAGCTGTTATAGTGTCGGCCCCTGTATACAGCTGTTATAGTGTCGGCCCTTGTATAAAGCTGTTATAGTGTCGGCCCCTGTATAAAGCCGTTATAGTGTCGGCTTCTGTATAAAGCTGTTATAGTGTCGGCTCCTGTATAAAGCTGTTATAGTGTCGGCCCCTGTATAAAGCCGTTATAGTGTCGGCTCCTGTATACAGCTGTTATAGTGTCGGCTTCTGTATAAAGCTGTTATAGTGTCGGCCCCTGTATACAGCTGTTATAGTGTCGGCCCTTGTATAAAGCTGTTATAGTGTCGGCCCCTGTATAAAGCTGTTATAGTGTCGGCTCCTGTATAAAGCTGTTATAGTGTCGGCTCCTGTATACAGCTGTTATAGTGTCGGCTCCTGTATACAGCTGTTATAGTGTCGGCCCCTGTATAAAGCTGTTATAGTGTCGGCCCTTGTATAAAGCTGTTATAGTGTCGGCTCCTGTATAAAGCCGTTATAGTGTCGGCTCCTGTATAAAGCTGTTATAGTGTCGGCTCCTGTATAAAGCCGTTATAGTGTCGGCTCCTGTATAAAGCTGTTATAGTGTCGGCCCCTGTATAAAGCTGTTATAGTGTCGGCTCCTGTATACAGCTGTTATAGTGTCGGCTCCTGTATACAGCTGTTATTGTGTCGGCCCCTGTATAAAGCTGTTATAGTGTCGGCCCTTGTATAAAGCTGTTATAGTGTCGGCTCCTGTATAAAGCCGTTATAGTGTCGGCTCCTGTATAAAGCTGTTATAGTGTCGGCCCCTGTATAAAGCTGTTATAGTGTCGGCTCCTGTATAAAGCTGTTATAGTGTCGGCTCCTGTATAAAGCCGTTATAGTGTCGGCTCCTGTATAAAGCCGTTATAGTGTCGGCTCCTGTATAAAGCCGTTATAGTGTCGGCCCCTGTATAAAGCTGTTATAGTGTCGGCTCCTGTATAAAGCTGTTATAGTGTCGCCCCTGTATAAAGCTGTTATAGTGTCGGCTCCTGTATAAAGCTGTTATAGTGTCGGCTCCTGTATAAAGCTGTTATAGTGTCGGCTCCTGTATAAAGCTGTTATAGTGTCGGCTCCTGTATAAAGCTGCTATAGTGTCGGCCCCTGTATAAAGCTGTTATAGTGTCGGCTCCTGTATAAAGCTGTTATAGTGTCGGCTCCTGTATAAAGCTGTTATAGTGTCGGCCCCTGTATAAAGCTGTTATAGTGTCGGCTCCTGTATAAAGCTGTTATAGTGTCGGCCCCTGTATAAAGCTGTTATAGTGTCGGCCACTGTATAAAGCTGTTATAGCGTCGGCCCCTGTATAAAGCTGTTATAGTGTTGGCCCCTGTATAAAGCTGTTATAGTGTCGGCTCCTGTATAAAGCTGTTATAGTGTCGGCTCCTGTATAAAGCCGTTATAGTGTCGGCCCCTTGTATAAAGCTGTTATAGTGTCGGCCCCTGTATAAAGCCGTTATAGTGTCGGCCCCTGTATAAAGCCGTTATAGTGTCGGCCCCTGTATACAGCTGTTATAGTGTCGGCCCCTGTATAAAGCTGTTATAGTGTCGGCCCCTGTATAAAGCCGTTATAGTGTCGCCCCTGTATAAAGCTGTTATAGTGTCGGCCCCTGTATAAAGCTGTTATAGTGTCGGCTCCTGTATAAAGCTGTTATAGTGTCGGCCCCTGTATACAGCTGTTATAGTGTCGGCCATGTCTCCCTCTTGTGGTCGGCGTTGCAGTCTCTGCTCTGACTGTAGAGAATCCTTTCCTGTTTAGGTGCTGGAATCTCCTTTCTTCCCCCCTTAGTTTGGTCTGTGGGAGGAATACGTCCTCTGCCGTCCTCTGTACTGACCCCACAGATATTATACATGTAATGAGATCCTCTCAGACGGCGTTTTTCTAAGCTAAACACTCAACTTTTCAACCTCTCATCATATGAGGCCTCCATCCCGTGTAATGTAGGAGAGGCCTCCATCCCGTGTAATGTAGGAGAGGCCTCCATCCGTGTAATATAGGAGAGGCCTCCATCCCGTGTAATATAGGAGAGGCCTCCATCCCGTGTAATGTAGGAGAGGCCTCCATCCGTGTAATGTAGGAGAGGCCTCCATCCCGTGTAATGTAGGAGAGGCCTCCATCCCATGTAATATAGGAGAGGCCTCCATCCCGTGTAATATAGGAGAGGCCTCCATCCCGTGTAATGTAGGAGAGGCCTCCATCCCGTGTAATGTAGGAGAGGCCTCCATCCCATGTAATATAGGAGAGGCCTCCATCCCGTGAAATATAGGAGAGGCCTCCATTCCGTGTAATGTTGGAGAGGCCTCCATCCCATGTAATGTTGGAGAGGCCTCCATCCGTGTAATGTAGGAGAGGCCTCCATCCCGTGTAATACAGGAGAGGCCTCCATCCCGTGTAATATATGAGAGGTCTCCATCCAGTGTAATGTAGGAGAGGCCTCCATCCCGTGTAATATAGGAGAGGCCTCCATCCCGTGTAATGTAGGAGAGGCCTCCATCCTGTGTAATATAAGAGAGTTCTCCATCCTGTGTAATATAGGAGAGGCCTCCATCCCGTGTAATGTAGGAGAGGCCTCCGTCCCGTGTAATGTAGAAGAGGCCTCTGTCCCGTGTAATATAAGAGAGGCCTCCATCCTGTGTAATATAGGAGAGGCCTCCATCCCATGTAATATAGGAGAGGCCTCCATACCGTGAAATAGAGGAGAGGCCTTCATCCCGTGTAATATAAGAGAGGCCTCCATCCCGTGTAATATAGGAGAGGCCTCCATCCAGTGTAATATAGGAGAGGCCTCCATCCCGTGTAATGTAGGAGAGGCCTCCATCCAGTGTAATATAGGAGAGGCCTCCATCCCGTGTAATGTAGGAGAGGCCTCCATCCCGTGTAATGTAGGAGAGGCCTCCATCCAGTGTAATATAGGAGAGGCCTCCATCCCTTGTAATATAGGAGAGGCCTCCATCCCGTGTAATGTAGGAGAGGCCTCCATCCAGTGTAATATAGGAGAGGCCTCCATCCCTTGTAATATAGGAGAGGTCTCCATCCCGTGTAATGTAGGAGAGGCCTCCATCCAGTGTAATATAGGAGAGGCCTCCATCCAGTGTAATATAGGAGAGGCCTCCATCCCGTGTAATGTAGGAGAGGCCTCCATCCCGTGTAATGTAGGAGAGGCCTCCATCCAGTGTAATATAGGAGAGGCCTCCATCCCTTGTAATATAGGAGAGGCCTCCATCCCGTGTAATATAGGAGAGGCCTCCGTCCCGTGTAATATAGGAGAGGCCTCCATCCGTGTAATGTAGGAGAGGCCTCCATCCCGAGTAATGTAGGGAGAGGCCTCCATCCCGTGTAATATAGGAGAGGCCTCCATCCGTGTAATGTAGGAGAGGCCTCCATCCCGAGTAATATAGGAGAGGCCTCCATCCGTGTAATGTAGGAGAGGCCTCCATCCCGTGTAATGTAGGAGAGGCCTCCATCCCGTGTAATGTAGGAGAGGCCTCCATCCCGTGTAATATAGGAGAGGCCTCCATCCGTGTAATGTAGGAGAGGCCTCCATCCCGTGTAATATAGGAGAGGCCTCCATCCGTGTAATGTAGGAGAGGCCTCCATCCCATGTAATGTAGGAGAGGCCTCCATCCCATGTAATATAGGAGAGGCCTCCATCACGTGAAATATAGGAGAGGCCTCCATCCCGTGTAATGTTGGAGAGGCCTCCATCCCGTGTAATATAGGAGAGGCCTCCATCCGTGTAATGTAGGAGAGGTCTCCATCCCGTGTAATACAGGAGAGGCCCCCATCCGTGTAATATAGGAGAGGCCTCCATCCCGTGTAATATATGAGAGGTCTCCATCCCATGTAATATAGCAGAGGCCTCCATCCCGTATAATATAGGTGAGGCCTCCATCCCGTGTAATGTAGGAGAGGCCTCCATCCCGTGTAATATAAGAGAGTTCTCCATCCCGTGTAATGTAGGAGAGGCCTCCATCCTGTGTAATATAGGAGAGGCCTCCATCCCGTGTAATGTAGGAGAGGCCTCCGTCCCGTGTAATGTAGGAGAGGCCTCCGTCCCGTGTAATATAAGAGAGGCCTCCATCCTGTGTAATATAGGAGAGGCCTCCATCCCATGTAATATAGGAGAGGCCTCCATACCGTGAAATAGAGGAGAGGCCTCCATCCCGTGTAATATAGGAGAGGCCTCCATCCAGTGTAATATAGGAGAGGCCTCCATCCCGTGTAATGTAGGAGAGGCCTCCATCCAGTGTAATATAGGAGAGGCCTCCATCCAGTGTAATATAGGAGAGGCCTCCATCCAGTGTAATATAGGAGAGGCCTCCATCCCGTGTAATGTAGGAGAGGCCTCCATCCCGTGTAATGTAGGAGAGGCCTCCATCCAGTGTAATATAGGAGAGGCCTCCATCCCTTGTAATATAGGAGAGGTCTCCATCCCGTGTAATGTAGGGAGAGGCCTCCATCCCGTGTAATATAGGAGAGGCCTCCATCCGTGTAATGTAGGAGAGGCCTCCATCCTGAGTAATATAGGAGAGGCCTCCATCCGTGTAATGTAGGAGAGGCCTTCATCCCGTGTAATGTAGGAGAGGCCTCCATCCTATGTAATATAGGAGAGGCCTCCATCCCGTGAAATATAGGAGAGGCCTCCATTCCGTGTAATGTTGGAGAGGCCTCCATCCCGTGTAATATAGGAGAGGCCTCCATCCGTGTAATGTAGGAGAGGCCTCCATCCCGTGTAATACAGGAGAGGCCTCCATCCGTGTAATATAGGAGAGGCCTCCATCCCGTGTAATATATGAGATGTCACCATCCCATGTAATATAGCAGAGGCCTCCATCCCGTATAATATAGGAGAGGCCTCCATCCCGTGTAATGTAGGAGAGGCCTCCATCCCGTGTAATATAAGAGAGTTCTCCATCCTGTGTAATGTAGGAGAGGCCTCCATCCCGTGTAATATAGGAGAGGCCTCCATCCCGTGTAATGTAGGAGAGGCCTTCGTCCCGTGTAATGTAGGAGAGGCCTCCGTCCCGTGTAATATAAGAGAGGCCTCCATCCTGTGTAATATAAGAGAGTTCTCCATCCTGTGTAATGTAGGAGAGGCCTCCATCCCGTGTAATGTAGGAGAGGCCTCCATCCCGTGTAATGTAGGAGAGGCCTCCATCCCGTGTAATATAAGAGAGTTCTCCATCCTGTGTAATGTAGGAGAGGCCTCCATCCCGTGTAATGTAGGAGAGGCCTCCATCCTATGTAATATAGGAGAGGCCTCCATCCCGTGAAATATAGGAGAGGCCTCCATCCCGTGTAATGTTGGAGAGGCCTCCATCCCGTGTAATATAGGAGAGGCCTCCATCCGTGTAATGTAGGAGAGGCCTCCATCCCGTGTAATACAGGAGAGGCCTCCATCCGTGTAATATAGGAGAGGCCTCCATCCCGTGTAATATATGAGATGTCACCATCCCATGTAATATAGCAGAGGCCTCCATCCCGTATAATATAGGAGAGGCCTCCATCCCGTGTAATGTTGGAGAGGCCTCCATCCCGTGTAATATAGGAGAGGCCTCCATCCGTGTAATGTAGGAGAGGCCTCCATCCCGTGTAATACAGGAGAGGCCTCCATCCGTGTAATATAGGAGAGGCCTCCATCCCGTGTAATATATGAGATGTCACCATCCCATGTAATATAGCAGAGGCCTCCATCCCGTATAATATAGGAGAGGCCTCCATCCCGTGTAATGTAGGAGAGGCCTCCATCCCGTGTAATATAAGAGAGTTCTCCATCCTGTGTAATGTAGGAGAGGCCTCCATCCCGTGTAATATAGGAGAGGCCTCCATCCCGTGTAATGTAGGAGAGGCCTCCGTCCCGTGTAATGTAGGAGAGGCCTCCGTCCCGTGTAATATAAGAGAGGCCTCCATCCTGTGTAATATAGGAGAGGCCTCCATCCCATGTAATATAGGAGAGGCCTCCATACCGTGAAATAGAGGAGAGGCCTTCATCCGTGTAATATAAGAGAGGCCTCCATCCCGTGTAATATAGGAGAGGCCTCCATCCAGTGTAATATAGGAGAGGCCTCCATCCCGTGTAATATAAGAGAGGCCTCCATCCTGTGTAATATAGTAGAGGCCTCCATCCCGTGTAATATAGGAGAGGTCTCCATCCCGCGTAATATAAGAGAGGCCTCCATTCTGAGTAATATAGGAGAGGCCTCCATCCTGTGTAATATGGGAGAGGCCTCCATCCCGTGTAATGTAGGAGAGGCCTCCATCCCGTATAATATAGGAGAGGTCTCCATCCCGTGTAATGTAGGAGAGGCCTCCATCCCATGTAATATGGGACAGGCCTCCATCCTGTGTAATGTAGGAGAGGCCTCCATCCCGTGTAATATAGGAGAGGCCTCCATCCCATATAATATAGGAGAGGCCTCCATCCCGTGTAATATAGGAGAGGCCTCCATCCCGTGTAATGTAGGAGAGGCCTCCATCCTGTGTAATATAGGAGAGGCCTCCATCCCGTGTAATGTAGGAGAGGCCTCCGTCCCGTGTAATGTAGGAGAGGCCTCCGTCCCGTGTAATATAAGAGAGGCCTCCATCCTGTGTAATATAGGAGAGGCCTCCATCCTGTGTAATATAGGAGAGGCCTCCATCCCGTGTAATATAAGAGAGGCCTCCATCCTGTGTAATATAGGAGAGGCCTCCATCCTGTGTAATATAGGAGAGGCCTCCATCCTGTGTAATATAGGAGAGGCCTCCATCCCGTGTAATATAGGAGAGGCCTCCATACCGTGAAATAGAGGAGAGGCCTCCATCGTGTAATATAAGAGAGGCCTCCATCCTGTGTAATATAGGAGAGGCCTCCATCCCGTGTAATATAAGAGAGGCCTACATCCTGTGTAATATAGGAGAGGCCTCCATCCTGTGTAATATAGGAGAGGCCTCCATCCCATGTAATATAGGAGAGGCCTCCATCCCATGTAATATGGGACAGGCCTCCATCCGGTGTAATATAAGAGAGGCCTCCATCCTGTGTAATATAGGAGAGGCCTCCATCCTGTGTAATATAGGAGGCCTCCATCCCGTGTAATATAAGAGAGGCCTCCATCCCGTGTAATATAGGAGAGGCCTCCATCCAGTGTAATATAGGAGAGACCTCCATCCCGTGTAATATAAGAGAGGCCTCCATCCTGTGTAATATAGTAGAGGCCTCCATCCCGTGTAATATAGGGGAGGTCTCCATCCCGCGTAATATAAGAGAGGCCATCATCCTGAGTAATATAGGAGAGGCCTCCATCCTGTGTAATATGGGAGAGGCCTCCATCCCGTGTAATGTAGGAGAGGCCTCCATCCCGTATAATATAGGAGAGGTCTCCATCCCGTGTAATGTAGGAGAGGCCTCCATCCCGTGTAATATAGGAGAGGCCTCCATCCTGTGTAATGTAAGAGAGGCCTCCATCCTGTGTAATATAGGAGAGGCCTCCATCCCGTGTAATATATGAGAGGTCTCCATCCCGTGTAATATAGGAGAGGCCTCCATCCCATGTAATGTAGGAGAGGCCTCCATCCTGTGTAATATAGGAGAGGCCTCCATCCCGTGTAATGTAGGAGAGGCCTCCGTCCCGTGTAATGTAGGAGAGGCCTCCATCCCGTGTAATATAAGAGAGGCCTCCATCCTGTGTAATATAGGAGAGGCCTCCATCCCGTGTAATATAGGAGAGGCCTCCGTATCGTGGAATGTAGGAGAGGCCTCCGTCCCATGTAATATAAGAGAGGCCTCCATCCTGTGTAATATAGGAGAGGCCTCCATCCCGTGTAATGTAGGAGAGGCCTCCATACCGTGAAATAGAGGAGAGGCCTCCATCCCGTGTAATATAAGAGAGTCCTCCATCCTGTGTAATATAGGAGAGGCCTCCATCCCGTGTAATATAAGAGAGGCCTCCATCCAGTGTTATATAAGAGAGGCCTCCATCCAGTGTAATATAAGAGAGGCCTCCATCCAGTGTAATATAGGAGAGGCCTCCATCCCGTGTAATGTAGGAGAAGCCTCCATCCCGTGTAATATAAGAGAGGCCTCCATCCCGTGTAATATAGGAGAGGCCTCCATCCCGTGTAATATAGGAGAGGCCTCCATCCAGTGTAATATAGGAGAGGCCTCCATCCCGTGTAATATAAGAGAGGCCTCCATCCTGTGTAATATAGTAGAGGCCTCCATCCCGTGTAATATAAGAGAGGCCTCCATCCTGTGTAATATAGGAGAGGCCTCCATCCCGTGTAATATGGGAGAGGCCTCCATCCCGTGTAATGTAGGAGAGGCCTTCATCCTGTGTAATATAGGAGAGGCCTCCGTCCCGTGTAATATAAGAGAGGCCTCCATCCTGTGTAATATAGGAGAGGCCTCCATCCCGTGTAATATAGGAGAGGCCTCCATCCCGTGTAATATAAGAGAGGCCTCCATCCCTTGTAATATAGGAGAGGCCTCCATCCCGTGTAATATAAGAGAGGTCTCCATCTCGTGTAATATAGGAGAGGCCTCCATCCAGTGTAATATAAGAGAGGCCTCCATCCTGTGTAATATAGGAGAGACCTCCATCCCGTGTAATATAGGAGAGGCCTCCATCCCGTGTAATATAAGAGAGGCCTCCATCCTGTGTAATATAGGAGAGGCCTCCATCCTGTGTAATATAGGAGAGGCCTCCATCCTATGTAATATAGGAGAGGCCTCCATCCTATGTAATATAGGAGAGGCCTCCATCCTGTGTAATAGAGGAGAGGCCTCCATCCTATGTAATATAGGAGAGGCCTCCATCCTGTGTAATGTAGGAGAAGTCTCCATCCCGTGTAATATAAGAGAGGCCTCCATCCTATGTAATATAGGAGAGGCCTCCATCCTGTGTAATGTAGAAGTCTCCATCCCGTGTAATATAAGAGAGGCCTCCATCCCGTGTAATGTAGGAGAGGCCTCCGTCCCGTGTAATATAAGAGAGGCCTCCATCCTGTGTAATATAGGAGAGGCCTCCATCCCGTGTAATATAGGAGAGGCCTCCATACCGTGAAATAGAGGAGAGGCCTCCATCCCGTGTAATATAAGAGAGGCCTCCATCCTGTGTAATATAGGAGAGGCCTCCATCCAGTGTAATATAGGAGAGGCCTCCATCCAGTGTAATATAGGAGAGGCCTCCATCCCGTGTAATATAAGAGAGGCCTCCATCCTGTGTAATATAGTAGAGGCCTCCATCCCGTGTAATATAAGAGAGGCCTCCATCCTGTGTAATATAGGAGAGGCCTCCATCCAGTGTAATATAGGAGAGGCCTCCATCCCGTGTAATATAGGAGAGGCCTCCATCCAGTGTAATATAGGAGAGGCCTCCATCCCGTGTAATATAAGAGAGGCCTCCATCCTGGGTAATATAGTAGAGGCCTCCATCCCGTGTAATATAAGAGAGGCCTCCATCCTGTGTAATATAGGAGAGGCCTCCATCCCGTGTAATATGGGAGAGGCCTCCATCCCATGTAATGTAGGAGAGGCCTCCATCCCGTGTAATATAGGAGAGGTCTCCATCCCGTGTAATGTAGGAGAGGCCTCCATCCCGTGTAATATAGGAGAGGCCTCCATCCTGTGTAATGTAGGAGAGACCTCCATCCCGTGTAATGTAGGAGAGGCCTCCATCCCGTGTAATGTAGGAGAGGCCTCCATCCTGTGTAATATAGGAGAGGCCTCCATCCCATGCAATATAAGAGAGGCCTCCATCCTGTGTAATATAGGAGAGGCCTCCGTCCTGTGTAATATAAGAGAGGCCTCCATCCTGTGTAATATAGGAGAGGCCTCCATCCCGTGTAATATAGGAGAGGCCTCCATCCCGTGTAATATAAGAGAGGCCTCCATCCCTTGTAATATAGGAGAGGCCTCCATCCTATGTAATATAAGAGAGGCCTCCATCTCGTGTAATATAGGAGAGGCCTCCATCCAGTGTAATATAAGAGAGGCCTCCATCCTGTGTAATATAGGAGAGGCCTCCATCCCGTGTAATATAAGAGAGGCCTCCATCCTGGGTAATATAGTAGAGGCCTCCATCCCGTGTAATATAAGAGAGGCCTCCATCCTGTGTAATATACGAGAGGCCTCCATCCCGTGTAATATGGGAGAGGCCTCCATCCCATGTAATGTAGGAGAGGCCTCCATCCCGTGTAATATAGGAGAGGTCTCCATCCCGTGTAATGTAGGAGAGGCCTCCATCCCGTGTAATATAGGAGAGGCCTCCATCCTGTGTAATGTAGGAGAGACCTCCATCCCGTGTAATGTAGGAGAGGCCTCCATCCCGTGTAATGTAGGAGAGGCCTCCATCCTGTGTAATATAGGAGAGGCCTCCATCCCATGCAATATAAGAGAGGCCTCCATCCTGTGTAATATAGGAGAGGCCTCCGTCCTGTGTAATATAAGAGAGGCCTCCATCCTGTGTAATATAGGAGAGGCCTCCATCCTGTGTAATATAGGAGAGGCCTCCATCCCGTGTAATATAAGAGAGGCCTCCATCCCTTGTAATATAGGAGAGGCCTCCATCCTATGTAATATAAGAGAGGCCTCCATCTCGTGTAATATAGGAGAGGCCTCCATCCAGTGTAATATAAGAGAGGCCTCCATCCTGTGTAATATAGGAGAGGCCTCCATCCCGTGTAATATAGGAGAGGCCTCCATCCCGTGTAATATAAGAGAGGCCTCTATCCTGTGTAATATTGGAGAGGCCTCCATCCTGTGTAATATAGGAGAGGCCTCCATCCTATGTAATATAGGATAGGCCTCCATCCTATGTAATATAGGAGAGGCCTCCATCCTGTGTAATAGAGGAGAGGCCTCCATCCTGTGTAATGTAGGAGAAGTCTCCATCCCGTGTAATATAGGAGAGGCCTCCATCCTGTGTAATATAGGAGAGGCCTCCATCTCGTGTAATATAGGAGAGGCCTCCATCTCATGTAATATAAGAGAGGCCTCCATCCTGTGTAATATAGGAGAGGCCTCCATCCCGTGTAATATAAGAGAGGCCTCCATCCCGTGTAATATAGGAGAGGCCTCCATCCCGTGTAATATAGGAGAGGCCTCCATCCCGTGTAATGTAGGAGAGGCCTCCATCCCATGTAATATAGGAGAGGCCTCCATCCCATGTAATATAAGAGAGGCCTCCATCCTGTGTAATATAGGAGAGGCCTCCATCCCGTGTAATATAGGAGAGGCCTCCATCCCGTGTAATATAGGAGAGGCCTCCATCCCATGTAATATAAGAGAGTCCTCCATCCTGTGTAATATAGGAGAGGCCTCCATTCCGTGTAATATAGGAGAGGCCTCCATCCTATGTAATATAAGAGAGGCCTCCATCCTGTGTAATATAGGAGAGGCCTCCATCCCGTGTAATATAAGAGAGGCCTCCATCCCGTGTAATATAGGAGAGGCCTCCATCCCGTGTAATATAGGAGAGGTCTCCATCCTGTGTAATATAGGAGAGGCCTCCGTCCCGTGTAATATTCTAGTTGCCGCCTTTGAACTGACTCTAACTTATGAATATCCTTTTTAAAACGTGGAGCCCAAAACTGGATCCCATATTCCAGATGTGGCCTCACCAGTGATTTATAAAGTGGTAACAGTACGTTGGGATCGCGGGATTTTATTTCTCTTTTTATGCATCCTAAAATCTCATTTGCTTTTGCGGCTGCTGCCTGACATTGAGCTGCTGCTCAGTTACTTGTAACCAGAATCCCCCGTCCTTCTCCTGCTCTGTAGTCCCGATTATTCTCCCATCTAATGTATGTGATGTGACGCTCACAGCCCTCCCTGGGAAATGTGGTACTCGGAGCCGGGTCAGATGTTGGGGAGGCAGTCGTGGCCTGGACCCGTTCCGTGCCCAGGGCCGTCACATTAAAAGTAATGGGCTTATCAGGGTTGAGTGGTATTTATCGACTACGCCACCTGTGGTGTCTGGTGATTCGCCACCAGCGCTGCGGCAGTCCTCTGAGGTGGGATGTAGTGGCAGCAGGCGATGGTATAACTCCCCACAGGCGGAGCTGGGCCTCAGGGCAGAGGTGCGGATGGAGGAGGGAGTAGTAGTGAGGAAGTTCTGGTGCTGTGCAGTGCGGTGTAATAATAAGAGTCCGGAGGCCTTAGGGGTAGTCTTCCATATCTTTACTCACGGTTTTGGTAAGCAGCGGCAAGGCTTCTCCCTGCTCCTCACGGCGCTCTGTGGCCACCAGAGACAAGGGCTCAGCGCACCCAGGATATTCAGGCACTTCGATCAGGACCCTCTGAGTGTTCCTAAACTGTCCCTTTCGACCTCTCCTGTCCGTGTACGTGCAAAGGCTGGGTCTCCCTCTGGACTATGCACAGATATACGGTAAGGCGGCAATTCCGTTCTGCCCGTCACCCGACAGGATCCACTGTAGCCTACCGGGCTTCTCTGACAGAGACGTGAAGTGGCAAAGTCAGATGTCGGGGGCCGGTACCCCTCTTGCAGCAGGAGTCCCTCTAGCAAGGCCAGAATGGAGAGTACAGGTGGCGTACGCCGCTCCGTCCGTGCTCTCTGGGATCCTTTTGCTGGTGGAGCTGTCACTATAGCTCCCGACCTTCTTAAGCAAGGGACCCTGACCGGGATAGAGACTCTGTTAACTCACACCCGCTCCTCGTGTCGAGGTCAGAGCACGAGGACCGTGCATCTTCAGCACACTGCAGGCTCCTACACATGGCCGCTGCCAGCTGTGAAGATCACAATCAAAGAACTAAGAATCAAGAACGGGACCAAGACCCTGTGCTCAAGATGGCTGGCTATTATATATCAAATTATGTGTGCAAACTAAAAGTGTGTTCTACCCTTCACCCACTACATGGTTCCCCTATCTTTTGGTTCCCCTCACTTGTGATCCTGCTGAGGCAGCACTATGGAGCATACTTGCCTCCCATAGGTCAGGAGTGTGTAGTGTTGAATGTAGATTCAGGGTCCTGACCAGTGCACCTTCCTTACCTGGGTGAGGAGACACTACACCTGCTGACAGGCTGCAGTATCCCCCCTCGTGGCGACCGAACCCTCAGAGTCGCCACATATGCAGCAATAGGATTCCTCCGTCCTCGGTGCATTCCTCTACATTTATCTACATTATACCTCATCTGCCGAGTGTTTCCCATTCAGCCTCTTATCCAGGTCGTTCTGTAATATCGTAATGTCAAGATCAGATTGTAATATCCGACATAGTTTGGTGTCGTCAGTAAAGACTGAGACTTTACTCTCAATCCCATCCGCCAGGTCATTAATAAAGAGGTTAAAAATAATCGGTCCTAGAACAGATCCCTGCGTCCCAACTGCTCCCGGTACAGATCCCTGCGTCCCAACTGCTCCCGGTACAGATCCCTGCGTCCCAACTGCTCCCGGTACAGATCCCTGCGGTCCAACTGCTCCCGGTACAGATCCCTGCGGTCCAACTGCTCCCGGTACAGATCCCTGCGGTCCAACTGCTCCCGGTACAGATCCCTGCGGTCCAACTGCTCCCGGTACAGATCCCTGCGGTCCAACTGCTCCCGGTACAGATCCCTGCGGTCCCCACTGCTCCCGGTACAGATCCCTGCGGTCCCCACTGCTTCCAGTACAGATCCCTGCGTCCCAACTGCTCCCGGTACAGATCCCTGCGGTCCCCACTGCTCCCAGTACAGATCCCTGTGTCCCAACTGCTCCCGGTACAGATCCCTGCAGCCCCCACTGCTCCCTGTACAGATCCCTGCGGTCCCCACTGCTCCCGGTACAGATCCCTGCGGCCCCCACTGCTCCCGGTACAGATCCCTGCGGCCCCCACTGCTCCCAATACAGATCCCTGCGTCCCAACTGCTCCCAGTACAGATCCCTGCGGTCCCCACTGCTCCCGGTACAGATCCCTGCGTCCCAACTGCTCCCAGTACAGATCCCTGCGGCCCCCACTGCTCCCAGTACAGATCCCTGCGGTCCCCACTGCTCCCAGTACAGATCCCTGCGGCCCCCACTCCTCCCGGTACAGATCCCTGCGGCCCCCACTGCTCCCAGTACAGATACCTGCGGCCCCCACTCCTCCCGGTACAGATCCCTGCGGTCCCCACTACTCCCAGTACAGATCCCTGCGGCCCCCACTGCTCCCAGTACAGATACCTGCGGCCCCCACTCCTCCCGGTACAGATCCCTGCGGTCCCCACTGCTCCCGGTACAGATCCCTGCAGTCCCCACTGCTCCCAGTACAGATCCCTGCCATCCTCACTGCTCCCAATACAGATCTCTGTGGTCCCCACTGCTCCCGGTACAGATCCCTGCTGTTCCCACTGCTCCCAGTACAGATCCCTGCGGTCCCCCGCTGCTCCCGGTACAGATCCCTGCTGTCCCCACTGCTCCCGGTACAGATCCCTGCGTCCCGACTGCTCCCGGCACAGATCCCTGCGGCCCCCACTGCTCCCGGTACAGATCCCTGCGTCCCCACTGCTCCCGGTACAGAACCCTGTGGTCCCCACTGCTCCCGGTACAGATCCCTGCTGTTCCCACTGCTCCCAGTACAGATTCCTGTGGTCCCGACTGCTCCCGGCACAGATCCCTGCGGCCCCCACTGCTCCCGGTACAGATCCCTGCGTCCCGACTGCTCCCGGCACAGATCCCTGCGGCCCCCACTGCTCCCGGTACAGATCCCTGCGTCCCCACTGCTCCCGGTACAGATCCCTGCGGTCCCCACTGCTCCCAGTACAGATCCCTGTGGCCCCCACTGCTCCCAGTACAGATCCCTGTGGTCCCGACTGCTCCCGGCACAGATCGCTGCGGCCCCCACTGCTCCCGGTACAGATCCCTGCGTCCCCACTGCTCCCAGTACAGATCCCTGCGGTCCCCACTGCTCCCGGTACAGATCCCTGCGTCCCCACTGCTCCCAGTACAGATCGCTGTGGCCCCCACTGCTCCAGGTACAGATCCCTGCGGTCCCCACTGCTCCCGGTACTGATCCCTGCGGTCCCCACTGCTCCCAGTACAGATCCCTGCGGTCCCCACTGCTCCCAGTACAGATCCCTGTGGTCCCGACTGCTCCCGGCACAGATCCCTGCGGCCCCCACTGCTCCCGGTACAGATCCCTGCGTCCCCACTGCTCCCAGTACAGATCCCTGCAGTCCCCACTGCTCCCAGTACAGATCCCTGCGGTCCCCACTGCTCCCGGTACAGATCCCTGCGGTCCACACTGCTCCCGGTACAGATCCCTGCGGTCTGCACTCCTCCCAGTACAGATCCCTGCGGCCCCCACTGCTCCCAGTACAGATTCCTGCGGTCCCCACTGCTCCCGGCACAGATCCCTGCGGTCCCCACTGCTCCCGGTATAGATCCCTTGCGGTCCCCACTGCTTCCAGTACAGATCCCTGCGGTCCCCACTGCTCCCAGTACAGATCCCTGCGGTCCCCACTGCTCCCGGTACAGATCCCTGCGGCCCCCACTGCTCCCAGTAAAGATCCCTGCGGTCCCCACTGCTCCCAGTACAGATCCCTGCAGTCCCCATGCTCCCGGTACAGATCCCTGCGGCCCCCACTGCTCCCGGTACAGATCCCTGCTGCCCCCACTGCTCCCGGCACAGATCCCTGAGGCCCCCGCTGCTCCCGGCACAGATCCCTGCGGTCCCCACTGCTCCCGGTACAGATCCCTGCGGTCCCCTCTGCTCCCAGTACAGATCCCTGCGGCCCCCACTGCTCCCAGTACAGATCCCTGCAGTCCCCACTGCTCCCGGTACAGATCCCTGCGGCCCCCACTGCTCCCAGTACAGATCCCTGCAGTCCCCACTGCTCCCAGTACAGATCCCTGCGGTCCCCACTTCTCCCGGTACAGATCCCTGCGGCCCCCACTGCTCCCGGTACAGATCCCTGCGGCCCCCCACTGCTCCCGGTACAGATCCCTGCGGCCCCCACTGCTCCCGGTACAGATCCCTGCTGCCCCCACTGCTCCCGGCACAGATCCCTGAGGCCCCCACTGCTCCCGGTACAGATCCCTGCGGTCCCCACTGCTCCCGGTACAGATCCCTGCGGTCCCCTCTGCTCCCAGTACAGATCCCTGCGGCCCCCACTGCTCCCAGTACAGATCCCTGCGGCCCCCACTGCTCCCGGTACAGATCCCTGCAGTCCCCACTGCTCCCGGTACAGATCCCTGCGGTCCCCTCTGCTCCCAGTACAGATCCCTGCGGCCCCCACTGCTCCCGGTACAGATCCCTGCGGTCCTCACTGCTCCCGGTACAGATCCCTGCGGCCCCCACTGCTCCCAGTACAGATCCCTGCAGTCCCCACTGCTCCCAGTACAGATCCCTGCGGTCCCCACTGCTCCCGGCACAGATCCCTGCGGCCCCCACTGCTCCCGGTACAGATCCCTGCGGCCCCCACTGCTCCCGGTACAGATCCCTGCGATCCCCACTGCTCCCGGCACAGATCCCTGCGGTCCCCACTGCTCCCAGTACAGATCCCTGCCGTCCCCACTGCTCCCAGTACAGATCCCTGCGGTCCCCACTGCTCCCGGCACAGATCCCTGCGGCCCCCACTGCTCCCGGTACAGATCCCTGCGGCCCCCACTGCTCCCGGTACAGATCCCTGCGGTCCCCACTGCTCCCGGCACAGATCCCTGCGGTCCCCACTGCTCTCAGTACAGATCCCTGCGGCCCCCACTGCTCCCGGTACAGATCCCTGCGGCCCCCACTGCTCCCGGTACAGATCCCTGCGGCCCCCACTGCTCCCGGTACAGATCCCTGCGGCCCCCACTGCTCCCGGTACAGATCCCTGCGGCCCCCACTGCTCCCGGTACAGATCCCTGCGGTCCCCACTGCTCCCAGTACAGATCCCTGCGGCCCCCACTGCTCCCGGCACAGATCCCTGCGGCCCCCACTGCTCCCGGTACAGATCCCCGCGGTCCCCACTGCTCCCGGTACAGATCCCTGCGGTCCCCACTGCTGACTATATCCCATTTAGAGAATGTACCATTTATGACGACCCTTTGTTTCCGATCATTTAGCCCGTTCCTCACCCATCTGCATGTAGTTCCTCCGGTCCCGGCTCCTGTAGCTTCAGTATAAGGCTGTTATGTGGTACAAGATCAGAGTCCAGATAAATCACATCCGCCGCAACCAACATCGAGATCTGCGCTTACCTCCTCATAGACCCCAGCATGTTGGTCAGACACGACCTATTCTTCATGAATCCGTGCTGATTATCATTTATTCTATTATTCTCTGTGATATAACTCTGTAGCTCATCTCTTATCTCTACTGCTGTCAGACTTACTGTGCGGTAGTTACCTGGATCCACCTTCTTACCTTTCCTAAATATCGGTACCACATCGGCCTCCTCCAATCCTGTGGCATTACTGTTACCAGAGTCTAACGATACGAGATACTTCGGTTTGTCAATTACTGAGCTCAATCCCTTAGTGTCCGTGGATGAATACCATCCGGTCCAGGGAATTTGTCAATGTTTAATTTGCTCAGATGCAGGCGTACTTCTTTTTGTGTTAAACTAGTTATATTAGGAGGTGAACTTTTGATTTTTGTCCTGTTGAAAGATCCCTGGAACAGACAGTTTGTTGGTGAACTCGAATGAAAGTGTCCGTTTAATATTTCAGCCTTTTCTTTGTCCTCTATAATTATCCTGTTATTATCATCTTTTAAGGGGCTGATACCATCTGATTTACTCTTTTTGGCATTGATGTATGTATAAAAAATTTTGGGATTTAATTTAATGTCGCTGGCTATTTGTTGCTCTGTATGATCTGTGTGATCTGTAGATAATTTTGTAGCTTGATTTCTTTTTTACATTTCTTAATTAGGTCTTTATACTCCTGAAATGCTATTTCTGTATTCTCAGCCTTCAAGATTTTGAATGTTTTTGTCTTATTAAGCTTTGTATTATCTTATTTATCCATAATGGTTTATTTTTTATTCCTGGACATTTTGTTACCAGAGGGTATATATTTTTTACAGGATTCTAGCAGTATTTCCTTAAACATGCCCCATTTATGTTCGTTATCCCCAGTTACCATGACATGCTCCCAGTCTACACGATTAAGCTCTTCCCTTAATTTGTTGAAATCAGCTTTCCTAAAGTTCCAGGTTTTTGCATTTAATTTTTTAAATGTTTTTTTTGAAATATTACATTGAAACTTACCATATTATGGTCACTGTTTCCCAAACGCTCCTGGACCTGTGTGGTCAGACTTGAAGATTGCTCTTCACTAGAAAAAACCATCTAACCAGAAGGAGCCGGAGCAGTTTTGCCTTGAGGAATGGGCAAAAATCTCAGTGGCCAGATGTGGAAAGCACAGAGAGTCTTATCTAAAGCGACTTGCATCTGTAGGTGCTGCAAAATGAGGCTCCACAAAGTACTGACTTTAGGGGGGTGAATAGTTATGCACTCTGAAGTTTTCTGTTCTTTTGTCCTATTTGTTGTGTGATTCGTAATATTTACAAATATTCCAAAACCAAATGTTCACAGTCTTTGGCATGTTCTTTATATGAACTAATGTAAACCCTCAAAAAAAACAGAGAAATTCCAGGTTGTGAGGCAGCAAAACATGAAAAATGCCAAGGGGGTGAATACTTTTGCAAGCCACTGTAGATAGAAAGATATAAGGATAATTACCTGTAAATGCTTTAAATGCAAATATTATTTTGTTCCCTTTTGACAGGAAAACTCCTCCTCCTTCTGCTCCTCGTACTCCTCCTCCTTCTGCTCCTTGTACTCGTCCTCCTTCAAAAAGAATGACAGATGATTCTCCAGATGTAAAAATCAGACGTCCTGCTGTGCCATTAAAGAAAGTGAAAACCAAGCACCAGCAGAAAGCACCGGGACCCGGGCAGTAGAGCGCCCCGCTCCTCCTCCTCCGCTCCTCCTCCTCCGCTTCTCCTCCGCTCCTCCTCCTCCGCTCCTCCTCCGCTCCTCCTCCGCTCCTCCTCCACTCCTCCTCCTCCGCTCCTCCTCCTCCGCTCCTCCTCCGCTCCTCCTCCGCTCCTCCTCCTCCGCTCCTCCTCCTCCGCTCCTCCTCCTCCGCTCCTCCTCCTCCGCTCCTCCTCCACTCCTCCTCCTCCGCTCCTCCTCCTCCGCTCCTCCTCCGCTCCTCCTCCGCTCCTCCTCCTCCGCTCCTCCTCCTCCGCTCCTCCTCCTCCGCTCCTCCTCCGCTCCTCCTCCACTCCTCCTCCTCCGCTCCTCCTCCTCCGCTCCTCCTCCGCTCCTCCTCCGCTCCTCCTCCTCTCCTCCTCCTCCGCTCCTCCTCCTCTCCTCCTCCTCCGCTCCTCCTCCTCCGCTCCTCCTCCGCTCCTCCTCCACTCCTCCTCCTCCGCTCCTCCTCCTCCGCTCCTCCTCCGCTCCTCCTCCTCCGCTCCTCCTCCGCTCCTCCTCCGCTCCTCCTCCTCTCCTCCTCCTCCGCTCCTCCTCCTCTCCTCCTCATCCGGCGGCGGTATGTGACATCACACGAGTTGCGGCCTCACTGCAGGATTTCTATTCTATCATGTTTTGTTTGAAAGCTTTTAGATTTCCTATTTCTTGTATCACATTTAACCCCATTCATGCTCCGCTCTCATCTTCGGTAGAAGCTTCTGCCGTCACTTAGTTCTATAATGGCCATATAATAAATTAGCTAGGTAACCCGTTCTACGCCCGGGTGGAGAGCATTTTATTCGTACATTTCTATTTTATTAATGGCGCCGGAGTCACCACGTGCTCATACCGCGCTATCCTGCAACTACATTTCTAAAGACATTGTCTGCGAATTCGGATAAAATGGCGCCGTAGTGCGGTATGTACACGTGCTGACTCCGGCGCCTCACTGCGCAAGCGCCACTCACCCCATCCAACATATATAAGATGTACTGATAATACAGGGGGTGTACTCACTTATCCTGAGCACTGTATATATACTGTACTGATAATACAGGGGGTGTACTCACTTATACTGAGCACTGTATATATAATGTACTGATAATACAGGGGGTGTACTCACTTATCCTGAGCACTGTATATATACTGTACTGATAATACAGGGGGTGTACTCACTTATCCTGAGCACTGTATATATAATGTACTGATAATACAGGGGTGTACTCACTTATACTGAGCGCTGTATATATAATGTACTGATAATACAGGGGGGTGTACTCACTTATACTAAGCACTGTATATATAATGTACTGATAATACAAGGGTGTACTCACTTACACTGAGCGCTGTATATATAATGTACTGATAATACAGGGGTGTACTCACTTATACTGAGCACTGTATATATAATGTACTGATAATACAGGGGTGTACTCACTTATACTGTGCCCTGTATATATAATGTACTGATAATACAGGGGTGTACTCACTTATACTGAGCGCTGTATATATAATGTACTGATAATACAGGGGTGTACTCACTTATACTGAGCGCTGTATATATAATGTACTGATAATACAGGGGTGTACTCACTTATACTGAGCCCTGTATATATAATGTACTGATAATACAGGGGTGTACTCACTTATACTGAGCACTGTATATATAATGTACTGATAATACAGGGGTGTACTCACTTATACTGAGCACTGTATATATAATGTACTGATAATACAGGGGTGTACTCACTTACACTGATCACAGTATATATATAATGTACTGATAAAACAGGGGTGTACTCACTTACGCTGATCACAGTATATATATAATGTACTGATAATACAGTACATACAGCCAGAAAGTCAGGAGGAGGACCAGGGTGCGGAAGTGGAAGACGAGGTGGTGGATGATAGTAACTGACCCACCTGGCAGGAGGACATGCAGAGCGGGGACAGCAGCACACAGGGGGAGGGAGGTAGAGCACCCCAACAGGCAGCAAGAGGCAGTGTGGTGGCCGCAGACAGAAGGCAGGCAACCGTTCTCCGTAACACCAACACGAAGGAAGTTGCCAGTACAACTGTTAGGTCTTCCCGAGTCTGGTTGCTTTTTAAAGACCGATAACCCCAAAAAGGCCATTTGCAGCATCTGCCATGCCAGCATCAGCAGGGGTGGCAAAACGACCAGCCTGACCATGACCAGCATGATCAGGCACATGGCAGCAAAGCACCCGACTTTGTGGGCCGAAGCCCAGGGTCCAGGAACAGTGTCTGCGGGTGGCACCATTGCTTCTTCCGCTGTTGTGCATGCAAGCCAATCCCCTATTCATGGTGCATGCGAAAATGCTTCCTGCCCTGCACCTGTCGTTGCGCACTCTCAAGTAGCAGCATCAGGAAGCACGTCCATGTCCTTGTCCCAGAGCAGCGTTCAGTTGTCCATACCCCAGTCCTTGGAACGCAAGCGCAAATACACAGCCAACGCCCCACAGGCCACACTACTAAATTCCCACATTTCACAACTGCTTCGGCTCGAAATGTTGCCTTCTAGGCTCGTGGATATGGAAGCTTTCCGCAACCTGATGGCGGCGGCCGTCCCTCGGTACTTGGTCCCCAGCCGCCACTATTTCTCCCGGTGTGCCGTCGCCGCATTACACAAGCACGTGTCCCAAAACATTAGCCGTGCCCTCAACAATGCAGTTACCGGGAAAGTCCACCTAACCACGGACACGTGGACAAGTGCTTGTAGGCAGGGACGGTACATCTCGCTGACGGCACACTGGGTTAACATAGTGAAAACCGGGACCCAGTCGGACCTTGGGACAGAACACTTCCTCCTGAGGCCAAGGATTGCGGGCCCTAGGTCAATCAGGGTTGCCCCCACAGTCTACAGCTCCTGCACCTCATCCTCCTCAGCCTCCTCCTCCTCCTCTTCAGCCTCCATCTCCGAAATGACCACATCAGTCACAAGCTGGAAACACTGCAGCACTGCCTCGGCCAAGCGGCAACAGGCTGTGCTGAAGCTAATATGCTTAGGTGAAAAACCGCACAATGCTGAAGAGTTGTGGCAGCTCTGAAAGAGCAGGCATATCTGTGGCTCACACCGGTGAACCTACAGCCAGGCATGGTCGTGTGTGACAATGGCCGGGTCCTGGTAGCGGCTCTGAGGCGAGGCGAGCTCACACACGTACCATGCCTGGCCCATGTGCTTAACCTCGTGGTTCAGCGGTTTCTCAAATCCTACCTGGAGCTGCCAGATCTGCTTGTAAAAGTACGCAGCCTGTGTGCCTATTTTAGAAAGTCACCTACAGCTTCCACCGCCCTTGCCGTGTTTCAGCAGCGTTTGCTGCTTCCGGCTCACAGACTGGTATGTGATGTCCCCACGCGTTGAAACTCTACACTGCAGATGTTGAGAAGGATTTGTGAGCAGAAGAGGGCAGGTGTTGAGTACCAGCATCAACAAGGCCTTTGGTATTCAGTTCAGACTCCACACATAAGACCTCAGGAGTGGACATGGATGTCAGACATATGTACCATCCTCCAAAGCTTTGAGAACTCCACCAAGATGGTGAGCAGCGATGATGCCATACTCAGCGTCACCATCCTGCTTCTCTGTCTTGTGAAACACTCTCTGCTCACAATCAATGAGGATGCATTGCAGGCGGAGCACGATGAGATGGAGCAAGGAACCATACAGGATGATTACACACAGCCCAGCCTCATCTCATCCCAACGTGGATTGGGTGACAATGAGGTAGAGGAGGAGGTGGAGGAAGAACAGGAGCTAGTTTCATGCGCTATAGACGGTACTACCTGCACAACTGTCATACCGTCTGTTCAGCGTGGATGGCCACAGGACAGAGAGGAGGAGGAGAGCATGGTCAGTCATCCTCTTGGTGAGGACACGGAAGACTTGCCTGTTAGTAGTCTGGCACGCATGGCTGAGTTTATATTACGCTGCCTTTCCCATGACCCTCGCGTTCTCAAAATTTTGGGTGACAGTCATTACTGGTTGGTGACACTTCTAGACCCACTCTACAAGGAGAACTTTACATCTCTTATTTCTGAGGTGGACAGTTCTACAAAAATGGTGCAGTACCAGAAGGCTCTCGTTGCGTAACTATTAAAAAAAATCCCATCTGAAAACGCTGGTGGCTGAGGTCACAGTTCGTTGGACAACCAAGGGGTACAGGCAAGAAAGACACAAATGCAATCCAGCAGAGGCAAGGGAACACTGTCAAAGTTCTGGGAGAGTTTTCTCAGACTCTCCCATCGCACAAGGCCTGAGGCGCGGGGTACTCTCAAAAGGAGTGCAAAGTTTGGGAAGATGCTGAGGCAGTACTTTGCCGACCGTACCAACGTCCTCCGTGATTCCTCAGTGCCTTATAATTATTGGGTACCCAAGCTGGATACGTGGAATGAACTGGCTCTCTATGCCTTGGCGGTCCTGGCCTGCCCTGCCGCCAGCGTTTTATCAGAGTGGGTTTTTATTGCTGCTGGTGGAATTATAACTGATAAGCGCATCCGCGTGGGAACAAGGACGTGCTTGCTGATGGTGCTAGTTGACAGTGTGCAACGGCAGGTGCAGGGCAGGAGGCATCATCGCATGCTTTGTTGTTCCCATTACTAAAAAGTGGGTCTCTTACACTGTTATTGTGTATGCCAGACTTCTCAACACCACCGAATGATAGCAGCGTAACATAAACTCAAATCCAGTGTCTTTTTTTTGGGAGGTGTATTCCCATGCACCTCTTCATACCCACACATGGGTATACGCTCCCTGATTTTGGCTATTTTCTCTTGTCCTCCTCCTTCTCCTCATCCTCCACCACCATATCACCAGGGTGACCGTGGTCCATGATGCAACACCCACATAATTTTTTTAAAGGGTGTTTATGATGCCCGTAAAAAAAATTTTTTATACAGTACGTTCATGTATACCCCCCAGGGGTAAATGCTTGTCAGCCCATACACTTAGTGCATAGGCATTACAAGTATAGGAGACCCGCTCCTTTCTAATGGGAACATTGGCCATCCACGCTGAACAGATGGAATGACAGTTGTGCAGGTAGTACCGTCTATAGCGCATGAAACTAGCTCCTGTTCTTCCTCCTCCTCTTCCTCATTGTCACCCAATCCTCATTGGGATGAGATGAGGCTGGGCTCTCTGTATGGATCCTGTATGGATCGTTGCTCCATCTCATCGTGCTCCGCCTGCAATGCATCCTCTTTGATTGTGAGCAGAGAGCATTTCAGAAGACAGAGAAGCGGGATGGTGACACTAATTATGGCGTCATCGTCGCTCACCATCTTGGTGGAGTCCTCAAAGTTTTGGAGGATGATCCCTGGGTGATGCGGTCGGCTCTATGACCACTTACACCTTTGGTTGTAGATGTTGCTGGCGTGTGTCCCGGTCACTATGGGTACACACGCGTTACTTCCGGTTGGCGCACAGCATCTCTGGGTATGCTTTTGGCGCCATGGCTACTTACACTTACACTTCCAGCTACAGACGTACGGAGGTTTGCTTCGGCCGGGTAATCCTATTGGTCGGCGGTTCCTTTTTATACCAGACACGATTTTATGACGTATACCCCTTGACAAAGGCTCGTTGCCGAAAAGCGCGTCAAGGTTGGCGCGTGGGTGGTGGTGACTGCAGGGTGACCCTCTTAATTACAGGTATACTACTCTTTATATGTGTACACCGTGCACGGTGTGCACTGTAACTATATATGTACTATTTCTAGGATACTTTAATAGTTAGTGTGTCATGTTACATTCCACCATATTTCTATATCTGGTTACCATCAGGAGTCCTAATGACTTTTCAAAGGACTATGGGGAGATTGTTTCCACCAGGCGAGTCATTTTAGTACACTTTGTAGTTTTTGTGTATGTTTTCTCACCAACCTACCTGTTTGTAATTTGGATAATAAAGTTTATATATTTTGATAAAAAAAAATTTGAATCATCATTTTTTGAGCCTTCTGGCTCTTTTCGCTTTATCTCATTGCTACATGATGGTTCACTTATATCCCTTGTCCTAGGTGGGCAGATGTTAGTGATGAATTATAATATTACTCATGTATTGATACTGCCTAAATCTGTCAGATATTTCTCATTGTGTATATAGTGTATTGTCTAGTGTGCCCTTAAGGCGATTAAATATATAATTTAACCTTGGGCTGCTCTATTACCTCAATCCACGAATCCACACATCTGTGTCTCTGCTTAACTGTTCATGCTACCGGGGCTGGTTTCTGGACCAATATTAATGGACTGGGCTTATCTCTAACAAGGAACTGGTGACATTGCTGATAAGGTTCTGTTTCACTGGTGCTAGTGAAAGGGGCCTTGTCAGTGACTGCGTAGGCCACATCCGCTCATTCCCAGTGCTTCCCTGGGCCCGTTTGGACAGGGGGTGTCTGTGTAAAACTGTGCTAAGCTGACCTTACATGTCCCCAGGGGGTGAGGAATGTCACATTGATGCAAGTGAGAAAACCTTATCACGTGATTGTTCTGACGTAATAGTGAAGTCAGGTTGGGTGGCGAGGTGCGGGTTCATCACAGGCACTGGCAGGATGATGTGCCTTCATGGATTGCAGTGGGGTCTGCGGATTGGTAGTATGGGCAGTAGGCATTTGCCCAGCACAAGCTTCGCAGAGCATGTAACAGAGCTTATACTGGTGAAAAGCCAATTTGAACTCCTTTTCGGGAGCTGTCAAAAATTCACCCATTTTGCATTTATAACGAGGGTCTAAAAGCGTGGGTGTCCAATAGTCATCAGTTTGCCTCATGTTAACAATATGCCTGTCCTACCACAAGCATTGCAACGTACACCTAGCCATGTCCGCCAGCACCACCGAGGGTCCTGAAATTTTACGGTCATCACCCCAGAGTATTTTTTTAGTGTAATACTCCAAGATCCCTATAGGTCAAGGTCACAGACCAGGGAAAAAAAGACTCTAGCTGCACAGTATCATCAAATAGAATTTTATTAATAAATGAAAAACTAAAAATAACAAAGACAATATCAGAAGAACAAAGAAGGGAACCTCACAATGGAGAGGAAACACCTAGCAATCCACAAGCCAAGAGCTAAGAATAAAAGGCCGTACGCTGCGTCTGTGTCAGGGAGAAGTGATTTATATACAAAGATGGAGAAGCAAAAGTGTACGATAATTAAATAAAGTGCCTAATATCAGAAATCTTCCCCAGACGATGGTATCTGTGCTATCTATAAGCAGTAATAATCTGCTACCAGCTAATTAGCAGCCGGCCATACTGAGGATCCAACCACCCTCAATCCACGGATTTTAATTAACTTTTAACATCCTAATTCACTAATTTAATGTCACTTAATTTTAGTATACTCGTCCTTTAATAACGGACACCCAGCTGCACAGTATGGTTGGCACTTCTTTTTTTATATATATATTTTTAAATATATTGTCACATTTTTACTGTCCTTATTTTAGATATCCTTAACGACATCACGTCACATTGATGACATCGCAAAGTTTTGTCCATACGCAATAATTATTTTTTTATAATATGAATTTCCAAACGTGACTACCTCTCTAGTGTGATTGAATATATGTGCATAGTTCTACTAATCGGATATCATTA
Organism: Phyllobates terribilis; assembly: GCF_046119375.1. Taxonomy (NCBI): domain Eukaryota; kingdom Metazoa; phylum Chordata; class Amphibia; order Anura; family Dendrobatidae; genus Phyllobates; species Phyllobates terribilis. The sequence goes on along the minus strand of NW_027362761.1, from coordinate 1,237,998,532 downwards.
GTGATGAGCGAATTTGTTCTCGATTCGAACTTACAACTTAAATTCTACACAAATGTGGCACATTCGGATCCGTGATCGGAAAGGCGAGCAAAATTTCTTAAATTCGGTAAAATCGGTAATGTTTTGCTAGCATAGTGCTTTACCTTCCCGGCTGATGTCTTGAGATGTTGCTTCAGTATGGCCACATAATCTTCTTTTCTCATGATATAATATATGGTGATGGATATACGCTACTCCTGGTTGGGGCAAAAAATGATCATTCCAAGTAAGTATAAAACCTAAGGCACAAGTAAAATCTGTAGTCAGTTGATTATTTTAATTTTTAATGCCAGAATATGAGACAGACTGGGGAAGGAACTATGCGCACATGCGTGAAGATATCCAGGAGACCAACCACAGGGGACCAGGGTCAATAAACACAGTACATATAGGGAAAAAAGGAGTAAAAAAAAAAAAGAAAGAAAACAGCCTAAAAAATAAGAAGAGAAAACCAGGGGAAAGAAAACAAGAAGGGGAGCAAAGGACGGGACAAAGAAAATAAACGAAAATAAAGAAAGGACAAAAAAGGAAAAAAAAACAGAAGAAATAATAAAAGGAATAATAAAGGGGAAAAAAAGGGGGAAGAAAGACAAGAGATACACGAGGGACTGCTAGTTGACCTATACAACAAGGAGACAAAAGGGAAAAATATATTCCTTTAAATATTGTGTATGTCTATACGTAATAGGCATAAGTAGCAGAAGATACAGTACAGATGCTAAAATGAGTCAATAGAAAATGCCATATTCCCTATTTAAACCATTGGGTTCGAGTTCGATCTGTAGATCCAGTCGCCGCTCTTTCTTTTAATCTGAGAATCCGATTTCCTCCCGTTCTAGATTGAGGAATATGTTCCAGAACCTGGGAGTGGAGCTGCGATATGTTGTGACCTGCTGAAGTGAAATGTGCCTGTGGCGCCCCTGAGGGTTCGGTTGTCACAGAGTTATTGCATCTCATCCAGAGGTGTGGCATCTCACTCTCAGGTAAAGAAGGAGTACAGGACCCTAACACTACATCCACTACACCACATTTCCAGGGGACAGGGCGGCAATGCTCCTACGGGAGAGCACAGTCCCTGATCCCTGGCTGGAGTGGGGGGAACCACCTAGAGAGGGGGAACCATGTAGTGGATGGGGTGGAGGACATAGATCCTGGGAGCACATGTGTAGGAGGTATAAAAACTAGACACCATCTTAGATCAGAGTGGAGTTGGTTCAGAGAGTTCAGTCAGAAGTCAGGGAGCAGAGGCTCTGCATGAGCTCTGCTCCACAGGCGGACCAAGTCAGGAGGCCTGAGCCTGAGAGAGAGGAGAGGGAGCAGGACGGCTCCAGGAATGAGGAGAGAAGGGACCCTAGGGGTACGGGCCGTGCAGCAAGCCACCCGTACGCCCACCGCTACAAGGAGGTAGGGGGGTCAGGCCAGAAGAAGGGAAGCAGTCCCTCAACTAGCACAGAGCTACTTGGCCCAACTAGGAAACCGGAGGCTGCAGCATTTCAAGTACTGCAGGCCACAAGTCCAAACCAGTACACTAAGAAGGTGGCCACATAGGACCCAGGGGACGGAACACACGTCGCCCGCCAAGGCCCGGGGGTACCGGATAGAAGTGGCGCTGGGTGTGAGGTGCAGGAAGAGGCCAGAGGAAGGTACACAGAACGGGGTCCTGATAAGTGCTCTGGAGATACCTGAGGGTGGACTGAGCCCCTCACTGAGTACGCACAGCACGACGGGGGGAAGATTGCGTGGTACCTGTAATCTGAACTACAACAACAGTGAGTAAAGACCCTGGGACTGTACTATCTTGTTTCTATGTTCCTTGCGGCGCCAGCACTCACAGCACTAGATCGCCCCTTCACAATCACCACCATCATCCACTCACGCTGCCCTGAAGCTACACTCTTCCTGTGGGCAGTCACATCACCTTGCTGCATATACCACCAGCTTCAGCGGACTGCCCCGCAGCGGCGGTTACCAATAACCGCATCCCACAGGTGCTGTTGACGCGCCCCCTGGGACATATTCCTTTTTGAGGGGAATACCCGGCACCGGATCAGATGGGGGGGTTGTAGTCTCCGAGCGGCTGTGACCCGGCCCCGTGCCCAGGGCGTCAAGCTCAGTGTTATGTGGCAGTCCTACAGATGTTATTAAGAGTTCTTTTGTGTCGACTACGCCACCCGTTGTGATGCGGTCACTGTGGCCGCCGCTGCAGCAGGGTCCGCTGAGGCTGATGGTGGGTGCGCAGCTTGGTGGGATAACCCCCAACGGGAGGGGTATAGCCTCAGAGGGGACAGGCGCAGAGGATGGGGGTTGTGGTGGTGTAGTGCAGACGGCAGTGAAGACAGAGTCGGGTTGTGCAGTTAAGGGTGTTTACTTACTGCAGATGTTGTACTGGTCACTCCAGCTGCTAGTGACCACCCGAGCCGTGCTGCGTCCACCAGGTCCTGGATCCAGCCAACCCCCAAACAAGTCCGGAGCGTGGCCCTGAGCTCTCTTTCTGTCCCGTTCTCTGGCCGTCCCCACCAGTAATCCACCTAGGTCCAGCTCCCTCGGGCCTTCTGTTGGGACACCCTTGGCCCTGGGTTCCCTGACCCTTCATGTGGTGTGCCTTCGGGGTGGATGTGATGGGTGACCGTGGCAGACGCTGCCCACGGTCTCCGGTCTCTGGCTGGGGAATGTTTTTACCCCCACCAGCTTGGGTTCCGGTACCCTGATGCCGACTCTTCACCCGGTGCTTTGAGTTGGGATCTCAGAGTCCTTCTCTTCTGTGCTCTGGGTCTCTCTCTTTTCTCCTCTCTCACTCTGGGTCTTTGTCTTTCTTCTCTCCTCTGCTCCTGACTTGTTCTCTGCAGCTGACTGACTCTCTGCATCTGATCCTCTGCATCTGACCCTGATCTTAGTTGGTGCCCACCTTATATACACCCTCTATGTGTGAGCTCAGGTGACCAGCACCCAATGAGCTCCTATCTTTACCCAGGCTGCTCCCCCTATCTGCCCCTACACTACATGGGATGTACCACCCCCCTTCCCACTCCAGCCAGGAACAGACTCGGTCGTACCTGCACATTTCTAAGTGGGAGTACCGTCGGCCTGTTCCCCGGAAATGGGATGTGTGTAGTGCATGCAGCCTACCGAGCTCAGTTCCACACTCCATCCTTACCCGGGAGTGGAATATCACACCTCTGGGTTGAGGTGCAATACTCCTGTAGCAGCCGAATCCTCAGGGTGCTACATTCCCCCCTGGTAAATCACAGCACGTCCTCGGGCTGTAAGACATAAATAACACCAAAACATACAATTTTTTTTTTTTTTTTTCATAAAAACATAATAAAACATATAAAACATTATATATATAAAACTTTTCATATAAACATTCTCGTCGTCTCTTGTTTCAGGTTCCTCCTCCGGACACTGTGCAACGTGTGTCCGGGAAAAGTGCGACAGTCTCTTAGAAAAACTGGTTTTCCTATAAAACCGGTAGGGGGCGCTTTAGGAAGCGCAACTATATACAGGGGAAGTTGGCCGCTCTCAGTCCTCGGCCAGGTAGAGGGAAGGGAATGGCTGCTCACAGTCCTCAGCCTGTGGGATTAAGGGGTTAACGGGTAAACAGTTCACTCAGCTGGTCCCAACGGGGACTATATATATATATATATCAACAGTTTCTTTGGTACCCGGTCGGGTAACTATTTACATCACTTCTCTGCCGCACTCAACGGCGTCTTCCTCCTGCTCTTTGCTTACAGCTGGTTGTTACTTCAGACCCGTCCGGGTCCTCTTGCTCCTCCTCCTCGCACCGCAACTCCTCCTCCGTCAGGCGGTGTACGTGGAGGGCATAAGGTCCCTTGGCACACTTGTGCCGGGTAAAGGTGACCTCGTCTCCGATGTAGAGGTCACGACCTCTGTGCCCCTCCGGCAGATGGGACTCCACGTCTCTGCGCGTGACAAAGACGTCGCCGGGGGTGTTGTTGTCTCTAATGAAGCCCCACCCATGCTGCTGGTTGAACTTGATTACAGTCCCGGTGGTACGGGGACTGTGCGCTGCACGGGGGTCCCTCCTGGTCCGGCTCTTTTGCTCGGCGCTCCTTATTTGGGCCTGTTGTTCCCGGACCCGCCTCTCTCTCCGCTCCCTCGCAAACTCCTCGAGCTGTTGGCGGCAGCACTCCGCACGCTCTGCTGCAGCTGCCCTAGTTTCCTGAGTGAACCCCATTAGATCTTCTCCGGTGGGGTCCCACTCAAACTGTGCTTCCGCTAGCGGGGGCGAGATCCTTATTACGGGCTTCGGAGCCGGAATCAGGGGTGCACACATGGCCCCAACTCTCCTCTGGTGCTCCAGTTCATAATATTTCTGGGGCCAGACGAAAGGCTGCCCGTCCGGCCACGTGTGCTGGGCAAACAAGTCCTCTCCCAGACGCGGCACCCTTGGTTTTACGGGTGCGGGCGCGGTGGTGGTGGCGCCCGGGTTGCCCAGGCCTTGCGGCCAGGCCTGGGGCACCTGGAAGGTGAAGGGCACCGTTAATACGGCGGCGCCCTGGGCTACCTGGCCTTGCGGCCAGGCCGGAGGCTCCGCGGAGGTAGGGGGCGCTGTTGGTGATGCGACGCCCGGGAATTCTAGGCCCTGCGACCAGGCTGGTGGTACTTCCTGCTTGGTCACGCTCGGGGTCGAGGCGTGTGACGTCACAGGGGTCGCGGCGGCGGCTTCCGGTTGGGGCCTAGTCTGCGTCGGTGACATGGCGTTTTCGGGCACAGCAGGGGGACTTTCGGGCTTTGCGACGGGGAGCTGGGGCAGGTAAGCGGTGTCACGGCTTGGGGTATAGACGTCCCCTTTACCTGCCTCCATGCGTTCGGCTCCCTCCTCGGCGCCGTCTCCGGCCTTGGGTCCTCCCGCGCCATCCTCAGAGGCGGTCTCCTTCCTCATCTCGGCTGGCGTGCTCCGGGTCTTGGTTTCAGCTTGCGTCTTGGTTTCAGCTTGCTGGGCCATCTCCCGGCTCCATTCCGCCAATATCTCGCGCTGTACCCGGGCCATCCTCCGTGCGAGGCCCTCCAGGGCAGTCTGCGCACACTCCCGGTCTCGGGGGAGCTGTGCAAGGACCTCCACTAGGCCTAGTGGGGTCGTGGTGTCCAGCAGGCTCCTGACCAACGGGTCGGTGCTGCTCTGCTCTTCTTCCAGCAGGCTCCTGGCCAGCGGGCCGGTGCTGCTCTGCTCTCTGGACATCTCCGGGTGAGCTTCTTTGCTGCTCCTCTCCAGGCTTCCTGCCTCCGGGTGCGCTCGCTCTAGACCGCTCCAGGCGGCACCCATCTTCGTTCTTTTCTTTCGTCTCCTCCCACTTCGAGGGCGGTCCCGGGGCAACTCGGTGACTGTCAGCTCCAGGGGTAGTTCTTTCACGCTGACAGACACCTCCAGCATCACAGTCTCTGTTGGTGGGGGCGGTTTCCACTTTTGGCACCATTTTCTGTCCTGGCCCACGATGGGAGGCGGCCTCCTGCCCTCCTTTGGCACGCCCATAATGGCGTCCGCTGCTCTTCCAAGGCGGGAAATCTGCGGTTTTGGCGGGAAGCGTCGCCCAGTGGCGGGAAACTCTGCAGATGGCGGGAACAAGTTGGAAATGGCGGACAATCGGCGGGAAACGACTGGTGATGGAGTCCGATGGCGGGGACCCTCCGGAACCGGCAGGAGACTCCTTTCTGAGGTAAACTTGCACTTTTCTTCAGGCACGCAGTACCCGGGTGTTGCGGGCACGTAATCCTGCCGACTAAGCCAAAGTTGACGCGCCCCCTGGGACATATTCCTTTTTGAGGGGAATACCCGGCACCGGATCAGATGGGGGGGTTGTAGTCTCCGAGCGGCTGTGACCCGGCCCCGTGCCCAGGGCGTCAAGCTCAGTGTTATGTGGCAGTCCTACAGATGTTATTAAGAGTTCTTTTGTGTCGACTACGCCACCCGTTGTGATGCGGTCACTGTGGCCGCCGCTGCAGCAGGGTCCGCTGAGGCTGATGGTGGGTGCGCAGCTTGGTGGGATAACCCCCAACGGGAGGGGTATAGCCTCAGAGGGGACAGGCGCAGAGGATGGGGGTTGTGGTGGTGTAGTGCAGACGGCAGTGAAGACAGAGTCGGGTTGTGCAGTTAAGGGTGTTTACTTACTGCAGATGTTGTACTGGTCACTCCAGCTGCTAGTGACCACCCGAGCCGTGCTGCGTCCACCAGGTCCTGGATCCAGCCAACCCCCAAACAAGTCCGGAGCGTGGCCCTGAGCTCTCTTTCTGTCCCGTTCTCTGGCCGTCCCCACCAGTAATCCACCTAGGTCCAGCTCCCTCGGGCCTTCTGTTGGGACACCCTTGGCCCTGGGTTCCCTGACCCTTCATGTGGTGTGCCTTCGGGGTGGATGTGATGGGTGACCGTGGCAGACGCTGCCCACGGTCTCCGGTCTCTGGCTGGGGAATGTTTTTACCCCCACCAGCTTGGGTTCCGGTACCCTGATGCCGACTCTTCACCCGGTGCTTTGAGTTGGGATCTCAGAGTCCTTCTCTTCTGTGCTCTGGGTCTCTCTCTTTTCTCCTCTCTCACTCTGGGTCTTTGTCTTTCTTCTCTCCTCTGCTCCTGACTTGTTCTCTGCAGCTGACTGACTCTCTGCATCTGATCCTCTGCATCTGACCCTGATCTTAGTTGGTGCCCACCTTATATACACCCTCTATGTGTGAGCTCAGGTGACCAGCACCCAATGAGCTCCTATCTTTACCCAGGCTGCTCCCCCTATCTGCCCCTACACTACATGGGATGTACCACCCCCCTTCCCACTCCAGCCAGGAACAGACTCGGTCGTACCTGCACATTTCTAAGTGGGAGTACCGTCGGCCTGTTCCCCGGAAATGGGATGTGTGTAGTGCATGCAGCCTACCGAGCTCAGTTCCACACTCCATCCTTACCCGGGAGTGGAATATCACACCTCTGGGTTGAGGTGCAATACCCCTGTAGCAGCCGAATCCTCAGGGTGCTACACTGTAGTCGGACATTAACATTTGTACACATAGACAACCCTGGTTTGACTGCCCTGGGTCACGGACCGGGTCGCTGCCACGGTGACTACAACCCCCAGCATCTACAGGGCCCGGCTCCGGGTATCCCCACGGCCCAGGGGGCGCGTCATGCCGGTATGGCTAACATCGTTCTTGGACATCGTATAGTGGATTTGTGCTGTGCGGTCCCGGATATGCTGCGTAGTCTCCCCAACATATCCGAGACCGCAAGGACATTTAACAAGACGCACGACGTAAGATGAATCACACGTAAAAGATCCTCCGATAGGAGATTTTCTAACAGATCGAGGATGAGTGAACGAATCACCTTTACTTATATTACAACATGGGAAACAATGGAGACACGGGAACGTCCCATTTCTTTGTGTCGCCAAAAAGGTTTGCGTGTCCTTTAACACTCCAGAGCCAATGTCGGCTCTTACCAGCAAATCCAGGTATTTATGGCTAATCAGGGGTGGATTCGGGTATATCAGGTAGGCTTTACCCAAAAGTGCCCAATGGCTACATGAATAAGCCGCATAAAAGGTGATAAGTGTTAACGAACGTCACCCTCGGGCCATCAGCTAGGTGTGAGAGATGACGTGGATCAACAGGTTTCGGGGTAACCCCTATTCCTAAACGTTTCCATCACTCTTGTCTTACCGGTCTGTCTTCTTTTCTCACGATGCCGTCTGTTTTGTGAAGTGCAACATTTCGTGTAATAATACAAGAACATTGATGCGTTTATTAATTGTGATACACGATGTGGTGTCTATTGCATTTCTTGCGATGTTTATTTTCTCTTATGATGGACGTATAATATACTGATACCATGCGTCATGTTCACAATCTACATGGGGACGTGCGGTGCTCGTCCACCCTATACCACTCCTGTGTGAATCACAAGCTAATCATGTTATCAGTTCTGTCTGGGTAAAACGCATCTACACTACAGACCAAAAGTTTGGACACACCTTCTCATTTAAAGATTTTTCTGTATTTTCATGACTATGAAAATTGCACATTCACACTGAAGGCATCAAAACTATGAATTACCACATGTGGAATTATATACTTAACAAAAACGTGTGAAACAACTGAAAATATGTCTTATATTCTAGGTTCTTCACAGTAGCCACCTTTTGCTTTGATGACTGCTTTGCACACTCTTGGCATTCTCTTGATGAGCTTCAAGAGGTAGTCACTGGAAATGGTCTTCCAACAATCTTGAAGGAGTTCCCAGAGATGCTTCGCACTTGTTGGCCCTTTTGCCTTCACTCTGCGGTCCAGCTCACCCCAAACCATCTCGATTGGGTTCAGGTCTGGTGACTGTAGAGGCCAGGTCATCTGGTGTAGCACCCCATCACTCTCCTTCTTGGTCAAATAGCCCTTACACAGCCTGGAGGTGTTTGGGGTCATTGTCCTGTTGAAAAATAAATGATGGTCCAACTAAACGCAAACCGGATGGAGTAGCATGCCGCTGCAAGATGCTGTGGTAGCCATGCTGGTTCAGTGTGCCTTCAATTTTGAATAAATCCCCAACAGTGTCACCAGCAAAGCACCCCCACACCATCACACCTCCCCCTCCATGCTTCACGGTGGGAACCAGGCATGTAGAGTCCATCCGTTCACCTTTTCTGCGTCGCACAAAGACACGGTGGTTGGAACCAAAGATCTCAAATTTGGACTCATCAGACCAAAGCACAGATTTCCACTGGTCTAATGTCCATTCCTTGTGTTCTTTAGCCCAAACAAGTCTCTTCTGCTTGTTGCCTGTCCTTAGCAGTGGTTTCCTAGCAGCTATTTTACCATGAAGGCCTGCTGCACAAAGTCTCCTCTTAACAGTTGTTATAGAGATGTGTCTGCTGCTAGAACTCTGTGTGGCATTGACCTGGTCTCTAATCTGAGCTGCTGTTAACCTGCGATTTCTGAGGCTGATGACTCGCATAAACTTATCCTCAGAAGCAGAGGTGACTCTTGGTCTTCCTTTCCTGGCGCGGTCCTCATGTGAGCCAGTTTCTTTGTAGCGCTTGATGGTTTTTGCAACTCCACTTGGGGACACTTTCAAAGTTTTCCCAATTTTTTGCACTGACTGACCTTCATTTCTTAAAGTAATGATGGCCACTCGTTTTTCTTTACTTAGCTACTTTTTTCTTGCCACAATACAAATTCTAATAGTCTATTCAGTAGGACTATCAGCTGTGTATCCACCAGACTACTGCACAACACGGAGGATAACATTCTGTCTGCAGCCACCACTAGGGGGAGCTCCCTGTATACACAGATACATGATAAGATCCTGTCTGCAGTCACCACTAGTGGGAGCTCCCTGTATACAGAGAAAAATGATAAGATCCTTTCTTCAGTCACCACTAGGGGGAGCTCCCTGTATACAGAGAAAAATGATAAGATCCTGTCTTCAGTCACCACTAGGGGGAGCTCCCTGTATACAGAGATACATAAGAAGATTCTGTCTGCAGCCATCACTAGGGGGAGTTCCCTGTATACTGAGATATGTGATAAGATCCTGTCTGCAGCCACCACTAGGGGGAGTTCCCTGTATACAGAGATACAAGATAAGATCCTGTCTGCAGCCACCACTAGGAGGAGCTCCCTGTATACAGAGATACATGATAAGATCCTGTCTGCAGCCACCACTAGGAGGAGCTCCCTGTATACAGAGATACAAGATAAGATCCTGTCTGCAGCCACCACTAGGAGGAGCTCTCTGTATACAGAGATACATGATAAGATCCTGTCTGCAGCCACCACTAGGGGGAGCTCCCTGTATACAGAGATACATGATAAGATTCTGTCTGCAGCCACTACTAGGGGGAGCTCCCTGTATACAGAGAGATACATGATAAGATTCTGTCTGCAGCCACCACTAGGGGGAGCTCCCTGTATATAGAGATAAATGATAAGATCCTGCCTGCAGCCACCACTAGGGGGAGCTTCCTGTATACATAGATACATTATAAGATTCTGTCTGCAGCCACCACTAGGGGGAGCTCCCTGTATACAGAGATACATGATAAGATTCTGTCTGCAGCCACCACTAGGGGGAGCTCCCTGTATACAGAGATACATGATAAGATTCTGTCTGCAGCCACCACTAGGGGGAGCTCCCTGTATACAGAGATACATGATAAGATTCTGTCTGCAGCCACCACTAGGGGGAGCTCCCTGTATACAGAGATACATGATAAGATTCTGTCTGCAGCCACCACTAGGGGGAGAACCCTGTATACAGAGATACATGATAAGATTCTGTCTGCAGCCACCACTAGGGGGAGCTCCCTGTATACATAGATACATTATAAGATTCTGTCTGCAGCCACCACTAGGGGGAGGTCCCTGTATACAGAGATACATGATAAGATTCTGTCTGCAGCCACCACTAGGGGGAGCTCCCTGTATACAGAGATACATGATAAGATTCTGTCTGCAGCCACCACTAGGGGGAGAACCCTGTATACAGAGATACATGATAAGATTCTGTCTGCAGCCACCACTAGGGGGAGCTCCCTGTATACAGAGATACATGATAAGATTATGTCTGCAGCCACCACTAGGGGGAGCTCACAGTATACAGAGATTCATGATAAGATTCTGTCTGCAGCCACCACTAGGGGGAGCTCCCTGTATACAGAGATACATGATAAGATTCTGTCTGCAGCCACCACTAGGGGGAGCTCCCTGTATACAGAGATACATGATAAGATTCTGTCTGCAGCCACCACTAGGGGGAGCTCCCTGTATACAGAGATACATGATAAGTTTCTGTCTGCAGCCACCACTAGGGGGAGCTCCCTGTATATAAAGATACATGATAAGATCCTGTCTACAGTCATCACTAGGGGGAGCTCCCTGTATACAGAGATACATGATAAGATTCTGTCTGCAGCCACAACTAGGGGGAGCTCACAGTATACAGAGACACAAACATTCTGGCTGCAGCCACCACTAGGGAGAGCACCCTGTATACAGAGATACATGATAAGATTCTGTCTGCAGCCACCCCTAGGGGGAGCTCTCTGTATACAGAGATTCATGATAAGATTCTGTCTGCAGCCACCACTGGGGGGAGCTCCCTGTATACAGAGATACATGATAAGTTTCTGTCTGCAGCCACCACTAGGGGGAGCTCCCTGTATACAGAGATACATGATAAGATCCAGTCTGCAGTCACCACTAGGGGGAACTCCCTGTATACAGAGATACATGATAAGATCCTCTCTACAGTCACCACTAGGGGGAGCTCCCTGTATACAGAGATACATGATAAGATTCTGTCTGCAGCCACTACTAGGGGGAGCTCCCTGTATACAGAGAGATACATGATAAGATTCTGTCTGCAGCCACCACTAGGGGGAGCTCCCTGTATATAGAGATAAATGATAAGATCCTGTCTGCAGCCACCACTAGGGGGAGCTCCCTGTATACAGAGATACATGATAAGATTCTGTCTGCAGCTACCACTAGGGAGAGCACCCTGTATACAGAGATACATGATAAGATTCTGTCTGCAGCCACCCCTAGGGGGAGCTCTCTGTATACAGAGATTCATGATAAGATTCTGTCTGCAGCCACCACTGGGGTGAGCTCCCTGTATACAGAGATACATGATAAGTTTCTGTCTGCAGGCACCACTAGGGGGAGCTCCCTGTATACAGAGATACATGATAAGATCCAGTCTGCAGTCACCACTAGGGGGAGCTCCCTGTATAAAGAGATACATGATAAGATTCTGTCTGCAGTCACCACTAGGGGGAGCTAACTGTATACAGAGATACATGATAAGATCCTATCTGTAGTCCCCACTAGAAGTAGCTCCCTGTATACAGAGATACATGATAAGATCCTGTTTACAGTCATCACTAGGGGGAGCTCCCTGTATACATGGATACATGATAAGATCCTGTCTGCAGACACCACTAGGGGGAGCTCCCTGTATACAGTGATACATGATAAGATCCTGTCTGCAGCCACCACTAGGGGGAGCTCCCTGTATACAGAGATACATGATAAGATCCTGTCTGCAGCCACCGCTAGGGGGAGCTCCCTGTATACAGAGATTCATGATAAGATTCTGTCTGCAGCCACCGCTAGGGGGAGCTCCCTGTATACAGAGATACATGATAAGATCCTGTCTGCAGTCACCACTAGGGGGAGCTCCCTGTATACAGAGATACATGATAAGATCCTATCTGCAGCCAACATTAGGGGGAGCTCCCTGTATACAGAGATGCATGATAAGATTCTGTCTGCAGCCACCACTAGGGGGAGCTTCCTGTATACAGAGATACATGATAAGATTCTGTCTGCAGCCACCACTAGGGGAGCTCCCTGTATACAGAGATACATGATAAGATCCTGTCTGCAGCCACCACTAGGGGGAGCTCCCTGTATACAGAGATACATGATAAGATTCTGTCTGCAGCCACCACTAGGGGGAGCTCCCTGTATACAGAGATACATGATAAGATCCTGTCTGCAGCCACCACTAGGGGGAGCTCCCTGTATACAGAGATACATGATAAGATCTTGTCTGCAGCCACCGCTAGGGGGAGCTCCCAGTATACAGAGATACATGATAAGATCCTGTCTGCAGCCACCACTAGGGGGAGCTTCATATATAAAGAGATACATGATACGATTCTGTCTGCAGCCACCACTAGAGGGAGCTCTCTGTATACAGAGATACATGATAAGATCCTGCCTGCAGTCACCACTAGGGGGAGCTCCCAGTATACAGAGATACATGAAAAGATTCTGTCTGCAGCCACCACTAGGGGGAGCTCCCTGTATGCAGAGATACATGATAAGATTTTGTTTGCAGCCACCGCTAGGGGGAGCTCCCTGTATACAGAGATACATGATAAGATCCTGTCTGCAGCCACCACTAGGGGGAGCTCCCTGTATACAGAGATACATGATAAGATCCTGTCTGCAGTCACCACTAGGGGGAGCTCCCTGTATACAGAGATACATGATAAGATTCTGTCTGCAGCCACCACTAGGGGGAGCTCCCTGTATATAGAGATACATGATAAGATCCTGTCTGCAGTCACCACTAGGGGGAGCACCCTGTATACAGAGATACATGATAAGATCCTGTCTGCAGTCACCACTAGGGGGAGCTCCCTGTATACAGAGATACATGATAAGATTTTGTTTGCAGCCACCGCTAGGGGGAGCTCCCTGTATAAAGAGATACATGATAAGATTCTGTCTGCAGTCACCACTAGGGGGAGCTCCCTGTATACACAGATACATGATAAGATTCTGTCTGAAGCTATCACTAGAGGGAGCTTCCTGTATACAGAGATACATGATAAGATGCTGTTTGCATCCACCACTAGGGGGTGCTCCCTGTATAGAGAGATACATGATATGATTCTGTCCGAAGCTATCACTAGGGGGAGCTCCCTGTATAGAGAGATACATGATAAGATTCTGTCCGAAGCTATCACTAGGGGGAGCTCCCTGTATACAGAGATACATGATAAGATCCTGTCTGCAGCCACCACTAGGGGGAGCTCCCTGTATACAGAGATACATGATAAGATCCTGTCTGCAGCCACCACTAGGGGGAGCTCCCTGTATACAGAGAAACATGATACGATTCTGTCTGCAGCCACCAATAGGGGGAGCTCCCTGTATACAGTGATACATGATAAGATCCTGTCTGCAGCCACCACTAGGGGGAGCTCCCTGTATACAGAGATACATGATAAGATTCTGTCTGCAGCCACCACTAGGGGGAGCTCCCTGTATACAGAGATACATGATAAGATCCTGTCTGCAGCCACCACTAGGGGGAGCTCCATGTATACAGAGATACATGATAAGATCCTGTATGTAGCCACGACTAGGGGAGCTCCATGTATACAGAGATACATGATAAGATCCTGTCTGCAGACACCACTAGGGGGAGCTCCATGTATACAGAGATACATGATAAGATCCTGTCTGCAGCCACCACTAGGGGGAGCTCCCTGTATACAGAGATACATGATAAGATCCTGTCTGCAGCCACCACTAGGGGAGCTCCATGTATACAGAGATACATGATAGGATCCTGTCTGCAGCCTCCACTAGGGGGAGCTCCCTGTATACAGAGATACATGATAAGATCCTGTCTGTAGCCACCACTAGGGGAGCTCCCTGTATATAGAGAAACATGATACGATTCTGTCTGCAGCCACCACTAGGGGGTGTTCCCTGTATAAAGAGATACATGATAAGATTCTCTCTGCAGTCACCACTAGGGGAAGCTCCCTGTATACAGAGATACATGATAAGATTCTGTCTGCAGTCACCACTAGGGGGAGCTCCCTATATACAGAGATACATGATAAGATTCTGTCTGCAGCTATCACTAGGGGGAGCTCCCTGTATACAGAGATACATGATAAGATGCTGTTTGTATCCACCACTAGGGGGAGCTCCCTGCATACAGAGATATATGATAAGATTCTGTCTGCAGCCACCACTAGGGGAAGCTCCCTGTATACAGAGATACATGATACGATTCTGTCTGAAGCCACCACTAGGGGGAGCTTCGTATATAAAGAGATACATGATAAGATTCCGTCTGCAGCCACCACTAGGTGGAGCTTCGTATATAAAGAGATACATGATAAGATTCTGCCTGCAGCCACCACTAGGGGAGCTCCCTGTATACAGAGATATATGATAAGATTCTGTCTGCAGCCACCACTAGGGGGAGCTCCCTGTATACAGAGATACATGATAAGATCCTGTCTGCAGCCACCACTAGGGGATCTTCCTGTATACAGAGATACATGATAAGATTCTGTCTGCAGCCACCACTAGGGGGAGCTCCCTGTATACAGAGATATATGATAAGATTCTGTCTGCAGCCACCACTAGGGGGAGCTCCCTGTATACAGAGATACATGATAAGATTCTGTCTGAAGCTATCACTAGGGGGAGCTCCCTGTATACAGAGAAACATGATACGATTCTGTCTGCAACCACCAATAGGGGGAGCTCCCTGTGTACAGTGATACATGATAAGATCCTGTCTGCAGTTACCACTAGGGGAAGCTCCCTGTATATAGAGATACAGGATAAGATTCTGTCTGCAGTCACCACTAGGGGGAGCTCCATGCATACATGGATACATGATAAGATACTGTCTGCAGCCACCACTAGGGGGAGCTCCCTGTATACAGAGATACATGATAAGATTCTGTCTGCAGCCACCGCTAGGGGGAGCTCCCTGTATACAGAGATTCATGATAAGATTCTGTCTGCAGCCAACACTAGGGGGAGCTCCCTGTATACAGAGATGCATGATAAGATTCTGTCTGCAGCCACCACTAGGGGGAGCTTCCTGTATACAGAGATACATGATAAGAACCTGTCTGCAGCCACCACTAGGGGAGCTCCCTGTATACAGAGATACATGATAAGATCCTGTCTGCAGCCACCACTAGGGGGAGCTCCCTGTATACAGAGATTCATGATAAGATTCTGTCTGCAGCCACCACTAGGGGGAGCTCCCTGTATACAGAGATACATGATAAGATCCTGTCTGCAGCCTCCACTAGGGGGAGCTCCCTATATACAGAGATACATGATAAGATCTTGTCTGCAGCCACCGCTAGGGGGAGCTCCCAGTATACAGAGATACATGATAAGATCCTGTCTGCAGCCACCACTAGGGGGAGCTTCATATATAAAGAGATACATGATACGATTCTGTCTGCAGCCACCACTAGAGGGAGCTCCCTGTATACAGAGATACATGATAAGATCCTGCCTGCAGTCACCACTAGGGGGAGCTCCGAGTATACAGAGATACATGAAAAGATTCTGTCTGCAGCCACCACTAGGGGGAGATCCCTGTATGCAGAGATACATGATAAGATTTTGTTTGCAGCCACCGCTAGGGGGAGCTCCCTGTATACAGAGATACATGATAAGATCCTGTCTGCAGCCACCACTAGGGGGAGCTCCCTGTATACAGAGATACATGATAAGATCCTGTCTGCAGCCACCGCTAGGGGGAGCTCCCTGTATACAGAGATACATGATAAGATCCTGTCTGCAGTCACCACTAGGGGGAGCTCCCTGTATACAGAGATACATGATAAGATTCTGTCTGCAGCCACCACTAGGGGGAGCTCCCTGTATATAGAGATACATGATAAGATTCTGTCTGCAGTCACCACTAGGGGGAGCTCCCTGTATACACAGATACATGATAAGATTCTGTCTGAAGCTATCACTAGAGGGAGCTTCCTGTATACAGAGATACATGATAAGATGCTGTTTGCATCCACCACTAGGGGGAGCTCCCTGTATAGAGAGATACATGATAAGATTCTGTCCGAAGCTATCACTAGGGGGAGCTCCCTGTATAGAGAGATACATGATAAGATTCTGTCCGAAGCTATCACTAGGGGGAGCTCCCTGTATACAGAGATACATGATAAGATCCTGTCTGCAGCCACCACTAGGGGGAGCTCCCTGTATACAGAGATACATGATAAGATCCTGTCTGCAGCCACCACTAGGGGGAGCTCCCTGTATACAGAGAAACATGATACGATTCTGTCTGCAGCCACCAATAGGGGGAGCTCCCTGTATACAGTGATACATGATAAGATCCTGTCTGCAGCCACCACTAGGGGGAGCTCCCTGTATACAGAGATACATGATAAGATCCTGTCTGCAGCCACCACTAGGGGGAGCTCCATGTATACAGAGATACATGATAAGATCCTGTATGTAGCCACCACTAGGGGAGCTCCATGTATACAGAGATACATGATAAGATCCTGTCTGCAGACACCACTAGGGGGAGCTCCATGTATACAGAGATACATGATAAGATCCTGTCTGCAGCCACCACTAGGGGGAGCTCCCTGTATACAGAGATACATGATAAGATCCTGTCTGCAGCCACCACTAGGGGAGCTCCATGTATACAGAGATACATGATAAGATCCTGTCTGCAGCCTCCACTAGGGGGAGCTCCCTGTATACAGAGATACATGATAAGATCCTGTCTGTAGCCACCACTAGGGGAGCTGCCTGTATATAGAGAAACATGATACGATTCTGTCTGCAGCCACCACTAGGTGGTGTTCCCTGTATAAAGAGATACATGATAAGATTCTCTCTGCAGTCACCACTAGGGGGAGCTCCCTATATACAGAGATACATGATAAGATTCTTTCTGCAGCTATCACTAGGGGGAGCTCCCTGTATACAGAGATACATGATAAGATGCTGTTTGTATCCACCACTAGGGGGAGCTCCCTGTATACAGAGATATATGATAAGATTCTGTCTGCAGCCACCACTAGGGGAAGCTCCCTGTATACAGAGATACATGATACGATTCTGTCTGCAGCCACCACTAGGGGGAGCTCCCAATATAAAGAGATACATGATAAGATTCCGTCTGCAGCCACCACTAGGTGGAGCTTCGTATATAAAGAGATACATGATAAGATTCTGCCTGCAGCCACCACTAGGGGAGCTCCCTGTATACAGAGATATATGATAAGATTCTGTCTGCAGCCACCACTAGGGGAGCTCCCTGTATACAGAGATACATGATAAGATTCTGTCTGCAGCCACCACTAGGGGAGCTCCCTGTATACAGAGATACATGATAAGATCCTGTCTGCAGCCACCACTAGGGGAGCTCCCTGTATACAGAGAAACATGATACGATTCTGTCTGCAACCACCACTAGGGGGAGCTCCCTGTATACAGAGATACATGATAAGATTCTGTCTGAAGCTATCACTAGGGGGAGCTCCCTGTATACAGAGAATCATGATACGATTCTGTCTGCAACCACCACTAGGGGAGCTACCTGTATACAGAGATACATGATAAGATCCTGTCTGCAGCCACCACTAGGGGGAGCTCCCTGTATACAGAGATACATGATAAGATCCTGTCTGCAGTTACCACTAGGGGAAGCTCCCTGTATATAGAGATACAGGATAAGATTCTGTCTGCAGTCACCACTAGGGGGAGCTCCCTGTATACAGAGATACATGATAAGATTCTGTCTACAGCCACCACTAGGGGGAGCTCCCTGTATACAGAGATACATGATAAGATTCTGTCTACAGCCACCACTAGGGGGAGCTCCTTGTATACAGAGATACATGATAAGATCCTGTCTGCAGCCACCACTAGGGGGAGCTCCCTGTATACAGAGATACATGATAAGATACTGTCTTCAGCCACCACTAGGGGGAGCTCCCTGTATACAGAGAAACATGATACAATTCTGTCTGCAGCCACCAATAGGGGGAGCTCCCTGTATACAGAGATACATGATTAGATTCTGTCTACAGCCACCACTAGGGGGAGCTCCCTGTATACAGAGATACATGATAAGATTCTGTCTACAGCCACCACTAGGGGGAGCTCCCTGTATACAGAGATACATGATAAGATCCTGTCTGCAGCCACCACTAGGGGGAGCTACCTGTATACAGAGATACATGATAAGATCCTGTCTGCAGCCACCACTAGGGGGAGCTCCCTGTATACAGAGATACATGATAAGATCCTGTCTGTAGCCACCACTAGGGGGAGCTCCCTGTATACAGAGATACATGATAAGATTCTGTCTGCAGCTATCACTAGGGTTAGCTCCCTGTATACAGAGATACATGATAAGATGCTGTTTATATCCACCACTAGGGGGAGCTCCCTGTATACAGAGATATATGATAAGATTCTGTCTGCAGCCACCACTAGGGGAAGCTCCCTGTATACAGAGATACATGATACGATTCTGTCTGCAGCCACCACTAGGGGGAGCTCCCAATATAAAGAGATACATGATAAGATTCCGTCTGCAGCCACCACTAGGGGAGCTCCCTGTATACAGAGATATATGATAAGATTCTGTCTGCAGCCACCACTAGGGGGAGCTCCCTGTATACAGAGATACATGATAAGATCCTGTCTGCAGCCACCACTAGGGGAGCTCCCTGTATACAGAGATACATGATAAGATCCTGTCTGCAGCCACCACTAGGGGGAGCTCCCTGTATACAGAGATATATGATAAGATTCTGTCTGCAGCCACCACTAGGGGGAGCTCCCTGTGTACAGTGATACATGATAAGATCCTGTCTGCAGTTACCACTAGGGGAAGCTCCCTGTATATAGAGATACAGGATAAGATTCTGTCTGCAGTCACCACTAGGGGGAGCTCCCTGCATACATGGATACATGATAAGATTCTGTCTGCAGCCACCACTAGGGGGAGCTTCCTGTATATAGAGATACATGATAAGATTCTGTCTGCAGCCACCACTAGGGGGAGCTCCCTGTATACAGAGATACATGATAAGATTCTGTCTACAGCCACCACTAGGGGGAGCTCCCTGAATACAGAGATACATGATAAGATCCTGTCTGCAGCTACCACTAGGGGGAGCTCCCTGTATATAGAGATACATGATAAGATCCTGTCTGCAGCTACCACTAGGGGGAGCTCCCTGTATATAGAGATACATGATAAGATTCTGTCTGCAGCCACCACTAGGGGGAGCTCCCTGTATACATGGATACATGATAAGATTCTGTCTGCAGCCACCACTAGGGGAAGCTCCCTGTATACAGAGATACATGATAAGATTCTGTCTGCAGCCACCACTAGGGGGAGCTCCCTGTATACACAGAGAAACAGGATAAGATTCTGTCTGCAGTCACCACTAGGGGGAGCACCCTGTATATAGAAATACAGGATAAGATCCTGTCTGTATTCACCACTAGGGGGAGCTCCCTGTATACAGAGATACATGATAAGATTCTGTCTGCAGACACCACTAGGGGTAGCTCCCTGTATACATGGATACATGATAAGATTCTGTCTGCAACCACCAATAGGGGGAGCTCCCTGTATACAGAGATACATGATAAGATTCTGTCTGCAGTCACCACTAGGGGGAGCTCCCTGTATACAGAGATACATGATAAGATTCTGTCTGCAGTCACCACTAGGGGGAGCTCCCTGTATACAGAGATACATGATAAGATCCTGTCTGCAGCCACCACTAGGGGGCGCTCCCTGTATACAGAGATACATGATAAGATCCTGTCTGCAGCCACCACTAGGGGGAGCTCCCTGTATACAGAGATATATGATAAGATTCTGTCTGCAGCCACCACTAGGGGGAGTTTCCTGTATACAGAGATACATGATAAGATCCTGTCTGCAGCTACCACTAGGGGGAGCTCCCTGTATACAGAGATACATGATAAGATCCTGTCTGCAGCCACCACTAGGGGGAGCTCCCTGTATATAGAGATACATGATAAGATCCTGTCTGCAGCCACCACTAGGGGGAGCTCCCTGTATATAGAGATACATGATAAGATCCTTTCTGCAGCCACCACTAGGGGGAGCTCCCTGTATACAGAGATACATGATAAGATCCTGTCTGCAGCTACCACTAGGGGGAGCTCCCTGTATATAGAGATACATGATAAGATCCTGTCTGCAGCCACCACTAGGGGGAGCTCCCTGTATATAGAGATACATGATAAGATCCTGTCTGCAGCTACCACTAGGGGGAGCTCCCTGTATATAAAGATACATGATAAGATCCTGTCTGCAGCCACCACTAGGAGGAGCTCCCTGTATACAGAGATACATGATAAGATCCTGTCTGCAGTCACCACTAGGGGAAGCTCCATGTATACAGAGATACATGATAAGATTCTGTCTGCAGCCACCACTAGGGGGAGCTCCCTGCATACATGGATACATGATAAGATTCTGTCTGCAGCCACCACTAGGGGGAGCTCCCTGCATACATGGTTACATGATAAGATTCTGTCTGCAGCCACCACTAGGAGGAGGTCCCTGTATACAGAGATACAAGATAAGATCCTGTCTGCAGCCACCACTAGGGGAAGCTTCCTGTATACAGAGATACATGATAAGATTCTGTCTGCAGCCACCACTAGGGGGAGCTCCCTGTATACAGAGATACAAGATAAGATCCTGTCTGCAGCCACCGCTAGGGGGAGCTCCCTGTATACAGAGATACAAGATAAGATCCTGTCTGCAGCCACCACTAGGGGGAGCTCCCTGTATACAGAGATACATGATAAGATCCTGTCTGCAGTCACCACTAGGGGGAGCTCCCTGTATACATGGATACATGATAAGATTCTGTCTGCAGCCACCACTAGGGGAAGCTCCCTGTATACAGAGATACATGATAAGATTCTGTCTGCAGCCACCACTAGGGGGAGCTCCCTGTATACACAGAGAAACAGGATAAGATTCTGTCTGCAGTCACCACTAGGGGGAGCACCCTGTATATAGAAATACAGGATAAGATCCTGTCTGTAGTCACCACTAGGGGGAGCTCCCTGTATACAGAGATACATGATAAGATTCTATCTGCAGCCACCACTAGGGGGAGCTCCCTGTATACATGGATACATGATAAGATTCTGTCTGCAACCACCAATAGGGGGAGCTCCCTGTATACAGAGATACATGATAAGATTCTGTCTGCAGTCACCACTAGGGGGAGCTCCCTGTATACAGAGATACATGATAAGATTCTGTCTGCAGTCACCACTAGTGGAAGCTCCCTGTATACAGAGATACATGATAAGATCCTGTCTGCAGCCACCACTAGGGGGCGCTCCCTGTATACAGAGATACATGATAAGATCCTGTCTGCAGCCACCACTAGGGGGAGCTCCCTGTATACAGAGATATATGATAAGATTCTGTCTGCAGCCACCACTAGGGGGAGTTTCCTGTATACAGATACATGATAAGATCCTGTCTGCAGCTACCACTAGGGGGAGCTCCCTGTATATAGAGATACATGATAAGATCCTGTCTGCAGCCACCACTAGGGGGAGCTCCCTGTATATAGAGATACATGATAAAAAATCCTGTCTGCAGCCACCACTAGGAGGAGCTCCCTGTATACAGAGATACATGATAAGATCCTGTCTGCAGTCACCACTAGGGGAAGCTCCATGTATACAGAGATACATGATAAGATTCTGTCTGTAGACACCACTAGGGGGAGCTCCCTGCATACATGGATACATGATAAGATTCTGTCTGCAGCCACCACTAGGGGGAGCTCCCTGCATACATGGTTACATGATAAGATTCTGTCTGCAGCCACCACTAGGAGGAGGTCCCTGTATACAGAGATACAAGATAAGATCCTGTCTGCAGCCACCACTAGGGGAAGCTCCCTGTATACAGAGATACATGATAAGATTCTGTCTGCAGCCACCACTAGGGGGAGCTCCCTGTATACAGAGATACATGATAAGATCCTGTCTGCAGCCATCACTAGGGGAAGCTCCCTGTATACAGAGATACAAGATAAGATCCTGTCTGCAGTCATCACTAGGGGGAGCTCCCTGTATACAGAGATACAAGATAAGATCCTGTCTGCAGCCACCGCTAGGGGGAGCTCCCTGTATACAGAGATACAAGATAAGATCCTGTCTGCAGCTACCACTAGGGGGAGCTCCCTGTATACAGAGATACATGATAAGATCCTGTCTGCAGTCACCACTAGGGGTAGCTCCCTGTATACATGGATACATGATAAGATTCTGTCTGCAGCCACCACTAGGGGAAGCTCCCTGTATACAGAGATACATGATAAGATTCTGTCTGCAGCCACCACTAGGGGGAGCTCCCTGTATACACAGAGAAACAGGATAAGATTCTGTCTGCAGTCACCACTAGGGGGAGCACCCTGTATATAGAAATACAGGATAAGATCCTGTCTGTAGTCACCACTAGGGGGAGCTCCCTGTATACAAAGATACATGATAAGATTCTGTCTGCAGTCACCACTAGGGGGAGCTCCCTGTATACAGAGATACATGATAAGATCCTGTCTGCAGCCACCACTAGGGGGAGCTCCCTGTATACAGAGATATATGATAAGATTCTGTCTGCAGCCACCACTAGGGGGAGTTTCCTGTATACAGAGATACATGATAAGATCCTGTCTGCAGCTACCACTAGGGGGAGCTCCCTGTATATAGAGATACATGATAAGATCCTGTCTGCAGCCACCACTAGGGGGAGCTCCCTGTATATAGAGATACATGATAAGATCCTGTCTGCAGCCACCACTAGGGGGAGCTCCCTGTATATAGAGATACATGATAAGATCCTGTCCTCAGCCACCACCAAGGGGAGCTCCCTGTATACAGAGATACATGATAACATCCTGTCTGCAGCTACCACTAGGGGGAGCTCCCTGTATATAGAGATACATGATAAGATCCTGTCTGCAGCCACCACTAGGGGGAGCTCCCTGTATATAGAGATACATGATAAGATCCTGTCTGCAGCTACCACTAGGGGGAGCTCCCTGTATATAGAGATACATGATAAGATCCTGTCTGCAGCCACCACTAGGAGGAGCTCCCTGTATACAGAGATACATGATAAGATCCTGTCTGCAGTCACCACTAGGGGAAGCTCCATGTATACAGAGATACATGATAAGATTCTGTCTGCAGCCACCACTAGGGGGAGCTCCCTGCATACATGGATACATGATAAGATTCTGTCTGCAGCCACCACTAGGGGGAGCTCCCTGCATACATGGTTACATGATAAGATTCTGTCTGCAGCCACCACTAGGAGGAGGTCCCTGTATACAGAGATACAAGATAAGATCCTGTCTGCAGCCACCACTAGGGGAAGCTCCCTGTATACAGAGATACATGATAAGATTCTGTCTGCAGCCACAACTAGCGGGAGCTCCCTGTATACAGAGATACATGATAAGATCCTGTCTGCAGCCACCACTAGGGGGAGCTCCCTGTATACAGAGATACATGATAAGATCCTGTCTGCAGCCATCACTAGGGGAAGCTCCCTGTATACAGAGATAGAAGATAAGATCCTGTCTGCAGTCATCACTAGGGGGAGCTCCCTGTATACAGAGATACAAGATAAGATCCTGTCTGCAGCCACCGCTAGGGGGAGCTCCCTGTATACAGAGATACAAGATAAGATCCTGTCTGCAGCCACCACTAGGGTGAGCTCCCTGTATACAGAGATACATGATAAGATCCTGTCTGCAGCCACCACTAGGGGAAGCTCCCTGTATACAGAGATACAAGATAAGATCCTGTCTGCAGCCACCACTACGGGAGCTCCCTGTATACAGAGATACATGATAAGATCCTGTCTGCAGCCACCACTAGGGGGAGCTCCCTGTATACAGAGATATATGATAAGATTCTGTCTGCAGCCACCACTAGGGGGAGCTCCCTGTGTACAGTGATACATGATAAGATCCTGTCTGCAGTTACCACTAGGGGAAGCTCCCTATATATAGAGATACAGGATAAGATTCTGTCTGCAGTCACCACTAGGGGGAGCTCCCTGCATACATGGATACATGATAAGATTCTGTCTGCAGCCACCACTAGGGGGAGCTTCCTGTATATAGAGATACATGATAAGATTCTGTCTGCAGCCACCACTAGGGGGAGCTCCCTGTATACAGAGATACATGATAAGATTCTGTCTACAGCCACCACTAGGGGGAGCTCCCTGTATATAGAGATACATGATAAGATCCTGTCTGCAGCTACCACTAGGGGGAGCTCCCTGTATATAGAGATACATGATAAGATTCTGTCTGCAGCCACCACTAGGGGGAGCTCCCTGTATACATGGATACATGATAAGAATCTGTCTGCAGCCACCACTAGGAGAAGCTCCCTGTATACAGAGATACATGATAAGATTCTGTCTGCAGCCACCACTAGGGGGAGCTCCCTGTATACACAGAGAAACAGGATAAGATTCTGTCTGCAGTCACCACTAGGGGGAGCACCCTGTATATAGAAATACAGGATAAGATCCTGTCTGTAGTCAACACTAGGGGGAGCTCCCTGTATACAGAGATACATGATAAGATTCTGTCTGCAGCCACCACTAGGGGGAGCTCCCTGTATACATGGATACATGACAAGATTCTGTCTGCAACCACCAATAGGGGGAGCTCCCTGTATACAGAGATACATGATAAGATTCTGTCTGCAGTCACCACTAGGGGGAGCTCCCTGTATACAGAGATACATGATAAGATTCTGTCTGCAGTCACCACTAGGGGGAGCTCCCTGTATACAGAGATACATGATAAGATCCTGTCTGCAGCCACCACTAGGGGGCGCTCCCTGTATACAGAGATACATGATAAGATCCTGTCTGCAGCCACCACTAGGGGGAGCTCCCTGTATACAGAGATATATGATAAGATTCTGTCTGCAGCCACCACTAGGGGGAGTTTCCTGTATACAGAGATACATGATAAGATCCTGTCTGCAGCTACCACTAGGGGGAGCTCCCTGTATATAGAGATACATGATAAGATCCTGTCTGCAGCCACCACTAGGGGGAGCTCCCTGTATATAGAGATACATGATAAGATCCTGTCTGCAGCCACCACTAGGGGGAGCTCCCTGTATATAGAGATACATGATAAGATACTGTCTGCAGCCACCACTAGGGGGAGCTCCCTGTATACAGAGATACATGATAAGATCCTGTCTGCAGCTACCACTAGGGGGAGCTCCCTGTATATAGAGATACATGATAAGATCCTGTCTGCAGCCACCACTAGGGGGAGCTCCCTGTATATAGAGATACATGATAAGATCCTGTCTGCAGCTACCACTAGGGGGAGCTCCCTGTATATAGAGATACATGATAAGATCCTGTCTGCAGCTACCACTAGGGGGAGCTCCCTGTATACAGAGATACATGATAAGATCCTGTCTGCAGTCACCACTAGGGGAAGCTCCATGTATACAGAGATACATGATAAGATTCTGTCTGCAGCCACCACTAGGGGGAGCTCCCTGCATACATGGATACATGATAAGATTCTGTCTGCAGCCACCACTAGGGGGAGCTCCCTGCATACATGGTTACATGATAAGATTCTGTCTGCAGCCACCACTAGGAGGAGGTCCCTGTATACAGAGATACAAGATAAGATCCTGTCTGCAGCCACCACTAGGGGAAGCTCCCTGTATACAGAGATACATGATAAGATTCTGTCTGCAGCCACCACTAGGGGGAGCTCCCTGTATACAGAGATACATGATAAGATCCTGTCTGCAGCCACCACTAGGGGGAGCTCCCTGTATACAGAGATACATGATAAGATCCTGTCTGCAGCCATCACTAGGGGAAGCTCCCTGTATACAGAGATACAAGATAAGATCCTGTCTGCAGTCATCACTAGGGGGAGCTCCCTGTATACAGAGATACAAGATAAGATCCTGTCTGCAGCCACCGCTAGGGGTAGCTCCCTGTATACAGAGATACAAGATAAGATCCTGTCTGCAGCCACCACTACGGGGAGCTCCCTGTATACAGAGATACATGATAAGATCCTGTCTGCAGCCACCACTAGGGGGAGCTCCCTGTATACAGAGATACATGATAAGATCCTGTCTGCAGCCATCACTAGGGGAAGCTCCCTGTATACAGAGATACAAGATAAGATCCTGTCTGCAGCTACCACTAGGAGGAGCTCCCTGTATATAGAGATACATGATAAGATCCTGTCTGCAGCCAACACTAGGAGGAGCTCCCTGTATACAGAGATACATGATAAGATCCTGTCTGCAGTCACCACTAGGGGAAGCTCCATGTATACAGAGATACAAGATAAGATCCTGTCTGCAGCCACCACTAGGGGGAGCTCCCTGCATACATGGATACATGATAAGATTCTGTCTGCAGCCACCACTAGGGGGAGCTCCCTGCATACATGGATACATGATAAGATTCTGTCTGCAGCCACCACTAGGAGGAGGTCCCTGTATACAGAGATACAAGATAAGATCCTGTCTGCAGCCACCACTAGGGGGAGCTCCCTGTATACAGAGATACATGATAAGATCCTGTCTGCAGCCACCGCTAGGGGGAGCTCCCTGTATACAGAGATACAAGATAAGATCCTGTCTGCAGCCACCACTAGGGGGAGCTCCCTGTATACAGAGATACATGATAAGATCCTGTCTGCAGCCACCACTAGGGGGAGCTCCCTGTATACAGAGATACATGATAAGATCCTGTCTGCAGCCACCACTAGGGGGAGATCCCTGTATACAGAGATACATGATAAGATTCTGTCTGCAGCCATCACTAGGCGAAGCTCCCTGTATACAGAGATACAAGATAAGATCCTGTCTGCAGCCATCACTAGGGGGAGCTCCCTGTATACAGAGATACATGATAAGATTCTGTCTGCAGCCACCACTAGGGGGAGCTCCCTGTATACAGAGATACATGATAAGATCCTGTCTGCAGCCACCACTAGGGGGAGCTCCCTGTATATAGAGATACATGATAAGATCCTGTCTGCAGCCACCACTAGGGGGAGCTCCCTGTATACAGAGATACATGATAAGATCCTGTCTGCAGCCACCACTAGGGGGAGCTCCCTGTATACAGATATACATGATAAGATCCCGTCAGCAGCCACCACTAGGGGGAGCTCCCTGTATATAGAGATACATGATAAGATCCTGTCTGCAGTCACCACTAGGGGGAGCTCCCTGTATACAGAGATACAAGATAAGATCCTGTCTGCAGCCACCACTAAGGGGAGCTCCCTGTATATAGAGATACATGATAAGATCCTGTCTGCAGCCACCACTAGGGGGAGCTCCCTGTATACAGAGATACATGATAAGATTCTGTCTGCAGTCACCACTAGGGGAAGCTCCCTGTATACAGAGATACAAGATAAGATCCTGTCTGCAGCCACCACTAGGGGGAGCTCCCTGTATACAGAGATACATGATAAGATCCTGTCTGCAGCCACCACTAGGGGGAGCTCCCTGGATACAGAGATACATGATAAGATTCTGTCTGCAGCCACCACTAGGGGGAGCTCCCTGTATACAGAGATACATGATAAGATCCTGTCTGCAGCCATCACTAGGGAGAGCTCCCTGTATACAGAGATACATAATAAGATCCTGTCTGCAGCCACCACTAGGTGGAGCTCCCTGTATACAGAGATACAAGATAAGATTGTGTCTGCAGTCACCACTAGGGAGAGCTCCCTGTATACAGAGATACAAGATAAGATCCTGTCTGCAGCCACCACTAGGGGTAGCTCCCTGTATACAGAGATACATGATAAGATTCTGTCTGCAGTCACCACTAGGGGGAGCTCCCTGTATACAGAGATACAAGATAAAATCCTGTCTGCAGCCACCACTAGGAGGAGCTCCCTGTATACAGAGATACATGATAAGATCCTGTCTGCAGTCACCACTAGGGGGAGCTCCCTATATACAGAGATACATGATAAGATCCTGTCTGCAGTCACCACTAGGGGGAGCTCCCTATATACAGAGATACATGATAAGATCCTGTCTGCAGCCACCACTAGGAGGAGCTCCCTGTATACAGAGATACAAGATAAGATCCTGTCTGCAGCCACCACTAGGGGGAGCTCCCTGTATACAGAGATACATGATAAGATCCTGTCTGCAGTCACCACTAGGGGGAGCTCCCTATATACAGAGATACATGATAAGATCCTGTCTGCAGTCACCACTAGGGGGAGCTCCCTGTATACAGAGATACAAGATAAGATTCTGTCTGCAGTCACCACTAGGGGGAGCTCCCTGTATACAGAGATACAAGATAAGATCCTGTCTGCAGCTACCACTAGGAGGAGCTCCCTGTATACAGAGATACATGATAAGATCCTGTCTGCAGCCACCACTAGGAGGAGCTCCCTGTATACAGAGATACATGATAAGATCCTGTCTGCAGCCACCACTAGGAGGAGCTCCCTGTATACAGAGATACATGATAAGATCCTGTCTGCAGTCACCACTAGGGGAAGCTCCCTGCATACAGAGATACAAGATAAGATCCTGTCTGCAGCCACCACTAGGGGGAGCTCCCTGCATACATGGATACATGATAAGATTCTGTCTGCAGCCACCACTAGGGGGAGCTCCCTGCATACATGGATACATGACAAGATTCTGTCTGCAGCCACCACTAGGAGGAGGTCCCTGTATACAGAGATACAAGATAAGATCCTGTCTGCAGCCACCACTAGGGGGAGCTCCCTGTATAGAGAGATACATGATCAGATCCTGTCTGCCGCCACCACTAGGGGGAGCTCCCTGTATACAGAGATACATGATAAGATCTTGTCTGTAGCCACCACTAGGGGGAGCTCCCTATATACAGAGATACATGATAAGATCCTGTCTGCAGCCACCACTAGGGGGAGCTCCCTGTATACAGAGATATATGATAAGATCCTGTCTGCAGCCACCACTAGGGGGCGCTCCCTGTATATAGAGATACATGATAAGATCCTGTCTGCAGCCACCACTAGGGGGAGCTCCCTGTATATGACGCGCCCCCTGGGCCAGTGCTGTTGGGGATACCCGGAGCCGGATCAGATGGGGGTTGTAGTCTCCGAGTGGCTGTGACCCGGTCCGTGGCCAGGGTGTCAAGCTCAGTGTGTGGCAGTCCTTACTGATGTTATTAAAGTTCTTTATGTCGACTACGCCACCCGTTGAATTGCGGTCAATACGGCCGCCGCTGCAGCAGGGTCCGCTGAGGCTGGTGATGTATGTGCAGCTCAGGTAGTATAACCCCCAACGGGAGGGGTATAGCCTCAGGGGGTCAGTTGCAGAGGATGGGGGTTGTGGTGATGCAGCGGGGATGGAAATGAGACTCAGAGTTGGGCTGTGCAGTTCAGGGTTTGTTTACTTACTGCAGTTGTTCTGGTCACTCCGGCCTTAAGTGACCACCCGAGCCGTGCTGCGTCCACCAGGTCCTGGACTCGGCCAACCCCCAGGTGATTCTGGAGCGTGGTCCTGAGCTCCCTTTCTGTCCTGTCCTCTTCTCTGGCCATTCCCACCAGGGATCCACCTATGTCCGGCTCCCTCGGGCCTCTTGGTGGTAAACCCTTGTCTCTGGGTTCCCTGACCCTATTCCTGGTCTGCCTTCCGGGTGGATTTAGTGGGTGATCGTGGCAGATCGATCCTGCCCACGACCTCCGGTTCCTGGCTAAGGTGTGCTGTAGCCTCTGCCAGCTTGGGATCCGGTACCCTGTTGCCAACTCTTCACCCTCTGGTCTAATTTGGGCTCTTGGAGTTCCTTCTTTCTCCCCCTCTGGGTCTTTCTTTCTCCTCTCTCTCTCTCTTGGCCTTGGGGCTGCTCTGCTCCTCTGCTCTCTTCCTCTACAAAGACTGACGTCTCACTGACTGACCCTGATCTAAGATGGTTCCCACCTTATATACTCCCTCTATGTGTGAGCTCAGGTGACCAGCACCCAATGAGCTCCTAGCTTTACCCAGGCTGCTCCCCCTATCTGCCCCTACACTACTGGGATGTTCCACCCCCCTCCCACTCCAGCCAGGAACAGACACTGTCGTACCTGCACATTTCTAAGTGGGAGTACCGTCGGTCTGTTCCTCGGAAATGGGATGTGTGTAGTGCATGCAGCCTACTGAGCTCAGTTCCACACTCCATCCTTACCCGGGAGTGGAATATCACACCTCTGGGTTGAGGTGCAATACCCGTGTAGCAGCCGAATCCTCAGGGTGCTACATATACAGAGATACATGATAAGATCCTGTCTGCAGCCACCACTAGGGGGAGCTCCCTGTATACAGAGATACATGATAAGATCCCGTCAGCAGCCACCACTAGGGGGAGCTCCCTGTATATAGAGATACATGATAAGATCCTGTCTGCAGCCATCACTAGGGGGAGCTCCCTGTATACAGAGATACAAGATAAGATCCTGTCTGTAGCCACCACTAGGGGGAGCTCCCTGTATATAGAGATACATGATAAGATCCTGTCTGCAGCCACCACTAGGGGGAGCTCCCTGTATACAGAGATACATGAAAAGATTCTGTCTGCAGTCACCACTAGGGGAAGCTCCCTGTATACAGAGATACAAGATAAGATCCTGTCTGCAGCCACCACTAAGGGGAGCTCCCTATATAGAGAGATACATGATAAGATCCTGTCTGCAGCCACCACTAGGGGGAGCTCCCTGTATATAGAGATACATGATAAGATCCTGTCTGCAGCCATCACTAGGGGGAGCTCCCTGTATACAGAGATACAAGATAAGATCCTGTCTGTAGCCACCACTAGGGGGAGCTCCCTGTATATAGAGATACATGATAAGATCCTGTCTGCAGCCACCACTAGGGGGAGCTCCCTGTATACAGAGATACATGAAAAGATTCTGTCTGCAGTCACCACTAGGGGAAGCTCCCTGTATACAGAGATACAAGATAAGATCCTGTCTGCAGCCACCACTAAGGGGAGCTCCCTATATAGAGAGATACATGATAAGATCCTGTCTGCAGCCACCACTAGGGGGAGCTCCCTGTATACAGAGATACATGATAAGATTCTGTCTGCAGTCACCACTAGGGGAAGCTCCCTGTATACAGAGATACAAGATAAGATCCTGTCTGCAGCCACCACTAGGGGGAGCTCCCTGTATACAGAGATACATGATAAGATCCTGTCTGCAGCCACCACTAGGGGGAGCTCCCTGTACACAGAGATACATGATAAGATTCTGTCTGCAGCCACCACTAGCGGGAACTCCCGGTATACAGAGATACATGATAAGATCCTGTCTGCAGCCATCACTAGGGAGAGCTCCCTGTATACAGAGATACATGATAAGATCCTGTCTGCAGCCACCACTAGGTGGAGCTCCCTGTATACAGAGATACAAGATAAGATTCTGTCTGCAGTCACCACTAGGGAGAGCTCCCTGTATACAGAGATACAAGATAAGTTCCTGTCTGCAGCCACCACTAGGGGGAGCTCCCTGTATACAGAGATACATGATAAGATTCTGTCTGCAGTCACCACTAGGGGGAGCTCCCTGTATACAGAGATACAAGATAAGATCCTGTCTGCAGCCACCACTAGGAGGAGCTCCCTGTATACAGAGATACATGAAAAGATCCTGTCTGCAGCCACCACTAGGGGGAGCTCCCTGTATACAGAGATACATGATAAGATCCTGTCTGCAGCCACCACTAGGGGGAGCTCCCTGTATACAGAGATACATGATAAGATTCTGTCTGCAGCCACCACTAGGGGGAGCTCCCTGTATACAGAGATACATGATAAGATTCTGTCTGCAGTCACCACTAGGGGGAGCTCCCTGTATACAGAGATACATGATAAGATTCTGTCTGCAGTCACCACTAGGGGGAGCTCCCTGTATACAGAGATACAAGATAAGATCCTGTCTGCAGCCACCACTAGGAGGAGCTCCCTGTATACAGAGATACATGATAAGATCCTGTCTGCAGCCACCACTAGGGGGAGCTCCCTGTATACAGAGATACATGATAAGATCCTGTCTGCAGCCACCACTAGGGGGAGCTCCCTGTATACAGAGATACATGATAAG
This sequence comes from Phyllobates terribilis, assembly GCF_046119375.1. Taxonomy (NCBI): domain Eukaryota; kingdom Metazoa; phylum Chordata; class Amphibia; order Anura; family Dendrobatidae; genus Phyllobates; species Phyllobates terribilis. The sequence continues at coordinate 1,237,965,989 of NW_027362761.1, read as the reverse complement.
ATTCTGTCTGCAGCCACCACTAGGGGGAGCTCCCTGTATACAGAGATACATGATAAGATTCTGTCTGCAGTCACCACTAGGGGGAGCTCCCTGTATACAGAGATAAATGATAAGATCCTGTCTGCAGCCACCACTAGGGGGAGCTTCATATATAAAGAGATTCATGATACGATTCTGTCTGCAGCCACTACTAGAGGGAGCTCCCTGTATACAGAGATACATGATAAGATCCTGCCTGCAGTCACCACTAGGGGGAGCTCCCAGTATACAGAGATACATGAAAAGATTCTGTCTGCAGGCACCACTAGGGGGAGCTCCCTGTATGCAGAGATACATGATAAGATTTTGTTTGCAGCCACCGCTAGGGGGAGCTCCCTGTATACAGAGATACATGATAAGATCCTGTCTGCAGCCACCACTAGTGGGAGCTCCCTGTATACAGAGATACATGATAAGATCCTGTCTGCAGTCACCACTAGGGGGAGCTCCCTGTATACAGAGATACATGATAAGATTCTGTCTGCAGCCACCACTAGGGGGAGCTCCCTGTATATAGAGATACATAAGATCCTGTCTGCAGTCACCACTAGGGGGAGCACCCTGTATACAGAGATACATGATAAGATCCTGTCTGCAGTCACCACTAGGGGGAGCTCCCTGTATACAGAGATACATGATAAGATTTTGTTTGCAGCCACCGCTAGGGGGAGCTCCCTGTATAAAGAGATACATGATAAGATTCTGTCTGCAGTCACCACTAGGGGGAGCTCCCTGTATACACAGATACATGATAAGATTCTGTCTGAAGCTATCACTAGAGGGAGCTTCCTGTATACAGAGATACATGATAAGATGCTGTTTGCATCCACCACTAGGGGGAGCTCCCTGTATAGAGAGATACATGATAAGATTCTGTCCGAAGCTATCACTAGGGGGAGCTCCCTGTATAGAGAGATACATGATAAGATTCTGTCCGAAGCTATCACTAGGGGGAGCTCCCTGTATACAGAGATACATGATAAGATCCTGTCTGCAGCCACCACTAGGGGGGGCTCCCTGTATACAGAGAAACATGATACGATTCTGTCTGCAGCCACCAATAGGGGGAACTCCCTGTATACAGTGATACATGATAAGATCCTGTCTGCAGCCATCACTAGGGGAAGCTCCCTGTATACAGAGAAACATGATACGATTCTGTCTGCAGCCACCACTAGGGGGAGCTCCCTATATACAGAGATACATGATAAGATCCTGTCTGCAGCCACCACTAGGGGGAGCTCCCTGTATACAGAGATACATGATAAGATTCTGTCTGCAGCCACCACTAGGGGGAGCTCCCTGTATACAGAGATACATGATAAGATCCTGTCTGCAGCCACCACTAGGGGGAGCTCCATGTATACAGAGATACATGATAAGATCCTGTATGTAGCCACCACTAGGGGAGCTCCATGTATACAGAGATACATGATAAGATCCTGTCTGCAGACACCACTAGGGGGAGATCATGTATACAGAGATACATGATAAGATCCTGTCTGCAGTCACCACTAGGGGAAGCTCCCTGTATACAGAGATACATGATAAGATCCTGTCTGCAGCCACCACTAGGGGAGCTCCATGTATACAGAGATACATGATAAGATTCTGTCTGCAGCCTCCACTAGGGGGAGCTCCCTGTATACAGAGATACATGATAAGATGCTGTTTGTATCCACCACTAGGGGGAGCTCCCTGTATACAGAGATATATGATAAGATTCTGTCTGCAGCCACCACTAGGGGAAGCTCCCTGTATACAGAGATACATGATACGATTCTGTCTGCAGCCACCACTAGGGGGAGCTCCCAATATAAAGAGATACATGATAAGATTCCGTCTGCAGCCACCACTAGGTGGAGCTTCGTATATAAAGAGATACATGATAAGATTCTGCCTGCAGCCACCACTAGGGGAGCTCCCAGTATACAGAGATACATGAAAAGATTCTGTCTGCAGCCACCACTAGGGGGAGCTCCCTGTATGCAGAGATACATGATAAGATTTTGTTTGCAGCCACCGCTAGGGGGAGCTCCCTGTATACAGAGATACATGATAAGATCCTGTCTGCAGCCACCACTAGGGGGAGCTCCCTGTATACAGAGATACATGATAAGATCCTGTCTGCAGTCACCACTAGGGGGAGCTCCCTGTATACAGAGATACATGATAAGATTCTGTCTGCAGCCACCACTAGGGGGAGCTCCCTGTATATAGAGATACATAAGATCCTGTCTGCAGTCACCACTAGGGGGAGCACCCTGTATACAGAGATACATGATAAGATCCTGTCTGCAGTCACCACTAGGGGGAGCTCCCTGTATACAGAGATACATGATAAGATTTTGTTTGCAGCCACCGCTAGGGGGAGCTCCCTGTATAAAGAGATACATGATAAGATTCTGTCTGCAATCACCACTAGGGGGAGCTCCCTGTATACACAGATACATGATAAGATTCTGTCTGAAGCTATCACTAGAGGGAGCTTCCTGTATACAGAGATACATGATAAGATGCTGTTTGCATCCACCACTAGGGGGAGCTCCCTGTATAGAGAGATACATGATAAGATTCTGTCCGAAGCTATCACTAGGGGGAGCTCCCTGTATAGAGAGATACATGATAAGATTCTGTCCGAAGCTAACACTAGGGGGAGCTCCCTGTATACAGAGATACATGATAAGATCCTGTCTGCAGCCACACCTAGGGGGAGCTCCCTGTATACAGAGATACATGATAAGATCCTGTCTGCAGCCACCACTAGGGGGAGCTCCCTGTATACAGAGATACATGATAAGATTTTGTTTGCAGCCACCGCTAGGGGGAGCTCCCTGTATAAAGAGATACATGATAAGATTCTGTCTGCAGTCACCACTAGGGGGAGCTCCCTGTATACACAGATACATGATAAGATTCTGTCTGAAGCTATCACTAGAGGGAGCTTCCTGTATACAGAGATACATGATAAGATGCTGTTTGCATCCACCACTAGGGGGAGCTCCCTGTATAGAGAGATACATGATAAGATTCTGTCCGAAGCTATCACTAGGGGGAGCTCCCTGTATAGAGAGATACATGATAAGATTCTGTCCGAAGCTATCACTAGGGGGAGCTCCCTGTATACAGAGATACATGATAAGATCCTGTCTGCAGCCACCACTAGGGGGGGCTCCCTGTATACAGAGAAACATGATACGATTCTGTCTGCAGCCACCAATAGGGGGAGCTCCCTGTATACAGTGATACATGATAAGATCCTGTCTGCAGCCATCACTAGGGGAAGCTCCCTGTATACAGAGAAACATGATACGATTCTGTCTGCAGCCACCACTAGGGGGAGCTCCCTATATACAGAGATACATGATAAGATCCTGTCTGCAGCCACCACTAGGGGGAGCTCCCTGTATACAGAGATACATGATAAGATTCTGTCTGCAGCCACCACTAGGGGGAGCTCCCTGTATACAGAGATACATGATAAGATCCTGTCTGCAGCCACCACTAGGGGGAGCTCCATGTATACAGAGATACATGATAAGATCCTGTATGTAGCCACCACTAGGGGAGCTCCATGTATACAGAGATACATGATAAGATCCTGTCTGCAGACACCACTAGGGGGAGATCATGTATACAGAGATACATGATAAGATCCTGTCTGCAGTCACCACTAGGGGAAGCTCCCTGTATACAGAGATACATGATAAGATCCTGTCTGCAGCCACCACTAGGGGAGCTCCATGTATACAGAGATACATGATAAGATTCTGTCTGCAGCCTCCACTAGGGGGAGCTCCCTGTATACAGAGATACATGATAAGATGCTGTTTGTATCCACCACTAGGGGGAGCTCCCTGTATACAGAGATATATGATAAGATTCTGTCTGCAGCCACCACTAGGGGAAGCTCCCTGTATACAGAGATACATGATACGATTCTGTCTGCAGCCACCACTAGGGGGAGCTCCCAATATAAAGAGATACATGATAAGATTCCGTCTGCAGCCACCACTAGGTGGAGCTTCGTATATAAAGAGATACATGATAAGATTCTGCCTGCAGCCACCACTAGGGGAGCTCCCAGTATACAGAGATACATGAAAAGATTCTGTCTGCAGCCACCACTAGGGGGAGCTCCCTGTATGCAGAGATACATGATAAGATTTTGTTTGCAGCCACCGCTAGGGGGAGCTCCCTGTATACAGAGATACATGATAAGATCCTGTCTGCAGCCACCACTAGGGGGAGCTCCCTGTATACAGAGATACATGATAAGATCCTGTCTGCAGTCACCACTAGGGGGAGCTCCCTGTATACAGAGATACATGATAAGATTCTGTCTGCAGCCACCACTAGGGGGAGCTCCCTGTATATAGAGATACATAAGATCCTGTCTGCAGTCACCACTAGGGGGAGCACCCTGTATACAGAGATACATGATAAGATCCTGTCTGCAGTCACCACTAGGGGGAGCTCCCTGTATACAGAGATACATGATAAGATTTTGTTTGCAGCCACCGCTAGGGGGAGCTCCCTGTATAAAGAGATACATGATAAGATTCTGTCTGCAATCACCACTAGGGGGAGCTCCCTGTATACACAGATACATGATAAGATTCTGTCTGAAGCTATCACTAGAGGGAGCTTCCTGTATACAGAGATACATGATAAGATGCTGTTTGCATCCACCACTAGGGGGAGCTCCCTGTATAGAGAGATACATGATAAGATTCTGTCCGAAGCTATCACTAGGGGGAGCTCCCTGTATAGAGAGATACATGATAAGATTCTGTCCGAAGCTAACACTAGGGGGAGCTCCCTGTATACAGAGATACATGATAAGATCCTGTCTGCAGCCACACCTAGGGGGAGCTCCCTGTATACAGAGATACATGATAAGATCCTGTCTGCAGCCACCACTAGGGGGAGCTCCCTGTATACAGAGAAACATGATACGATTCTGTCTGCAGCCACCACTAGGGGGAGCTCCCTGTATATAGAGATACATAAGATCCTGTCTGCAGTCACCACTAGGGGGAGCACCCTGTATACAGAGATACATGATAAGATTTTGTTTGCAGCCACCGCTAGGGGGAGCTCCCTGTATAAAGAGATACATGATAAGATTCTGTCTGCAGTCACCACTAGGGGGAGCTCCCTGTATACACAGATACATGATAAGATTCTGTCTGCAGCCACCACTAGAGGGAGCTTCCTGTATACAGAGATACATGATAAGATGCTGTTTGCATCCACCACTAGGGGGAGCTCCCTGTATAGAGAGATACATGATAAGATTCTGTCCGAAGCTATCACTAGGGGGAGCTCCCTGTATACAGAGATACATGATAAGATCCTGTCTGCAGCCACCACTAGGGGGAGCTCCCTGTATACAGAGATACATGATAAGATCCTGTCTGCAGCCACCACTAGGGGGAGCTCCCTGTATACAGAGATACATGATAAGATTCTGTCTGCAGCCTCCACTAGGGGGAGCTCCCTGTATACAGAGATACATGATAAGATGCTGTTTGTATCCACCACTAGGGGGAGCTCCCTGTATACAGAGATACATGATAAGATCCTGTCTGCAGCCACCACTAGGGGGAGCTCCCTGTATACAGAGATACATGATAAGATTCTGTCTGCAGTCACCACTAGGGGGAGCTCCCTGTATACAGAGATACATGATAAGATTCTGTCTGCAGTCACCACTAGGGGGAGCTCCCAGTATACAGAGATACATGATAAGATCCTGTCTGCGCCACCACTAGGGGGAGCTCCCTGTATACAGAGATATATGATAAGATTCTGTCTGCAGCCACCACTAGGGGAAGCTCCCTGTATACAGAGATACATGATACGATTCTGTCTGCAGCCACCACTAGGGGGAGCTCCCAATATAAAGAGATACATGATAAGATTCTGCCTGCAGCCACCACTAGGGGGAGCTCCCTGTATACAGAGATATATGATAAGATTCTCTCTGCAGGTGAAAAATTATTTTTGGGAAAGAGGAGATGCCAACTAATAGTGATCACCAAAATGATCAAGAAATAAATAAATAGATAGTGATCAATAGCAATATCAATCTATGAAAATATGTCAATTTATTAAATACAAATGTTTCCTGACACATATACATGTAGTAACAAACTAACAAACATATAAAACACCATAAAATAGTGGAAAAACACCACTGTCTAAGGAGCCAGCTGATACATTATAATAGAATCACGTATATAATGATACAACAAATACTATATATGATAATTCAATGAATGAAGAAATACAGAGCGCACAGGCTCAGTGCAATATCTGTGATGGTCAATGATGCCGAGACCCTGCAATGCACTAGTTAAATAACAGGGTAAATGTGTAAAGGCAAGTGAAGCACATAAAAGGCTGAAAAGGCAGAGTATGGCAAAAAGCAGTACCTGTTTCCCCACACTGAATGGTGCCCCCACAAGGATAAAAGTACGATCCTAATGGATAACCAAATAGGTCCCTACAGCTAACATAAGCTAATGACCACAGCGGAACCTAAAGCACTAAATAAGGGGATGATACCAGAAAGTGAGAGCCTGTGCTGAAAAAAATATAATAAGAACAGCTGGCGCAGCGGAGCCCAACGCGTGTCGCCACTCACGGTGGCTTCATCAGGGGCATATGCAAGAAACATTCTAATGTCAGTTGATATAACAGCCAGTTAATAAGATAATTGTGGAATTTACCATGAGGACAGCTGTGGAAGATTTATGGTGGAAAATTCTCTCTGCAGTCACCACTAGGGGAAGCTCCCTGTATACAGAGATACAAGATAAGATTCTGTCTGCAGCCACCACTAGGGGGAGCTCCCTGTATACAGAGATACATGATACGATTCTGTCTGCAGACACCACTAGGGGGAGCTCCCTGTATATAGAGATACATGGTAATATTCTGTCTGCAGCCTCCACTAGGGGAAGCTCCCTGTATACAGAGATACATGATAAGATCCTGTCTGCAGCCACCACTAGGGGGAGCTCCCTGTATACAGAGATACATGATAAGATTCTGTCTGCAGCCACCACTAGGGGGAGCTCCATGTATACAGAGATACATGATAAGATTCTCTCTGCAGTCACCACTAGGGGAAGCTCCCTGTATACAGAGATACAAGATAAGATTCTGTCTGCAGCCACCACTAGGGGGAGCTCCCTGTATACAGAGATACATGATACGATTCTGTCTGCAGACACCACTAGGGGGAGCTCCCTGTATATAGAGAAACATGATACGATTCTGTCTGCAGCCACCACTAGGGGGAGCTCCCTGTATAAAGAGATACATGATAAGATTCTGTCTGCAGTCACCACTAGGGGGAGCTCCCTATATACAGAGATACATGATAAGATTCTGTCTGCAGCTATCACTAGGGGGAGCTCCCTGTATACAGAGATACATGATAAGATGCTGTTTGTATCCACCACTAGGGGGAGCTCCCTGTATACAGAGATATATGATAAGATTCTGTCTGCAGCCACCACTAGGGGAAGCTCCCTGTATACAGAGATACATGATACGATTCTGTCTGCAGCCACCACTAGGTGGAGCTCCCTGTATACAGAGATATATGATAAGATTCTGTCTGCAGCCACTACTAGGGGGAGCTCCCTGTATAGAGAGATACATGATAAGATCCTGTCTGCAGCCACCACTAGGGGAAGCTCCCTGTATACAGAGATACATGATGCGATTCTGTCTGCAGCCACCACTAGGGGGAGCTCCAATATAAAGAGATACATGATAAGATTCCGTCTGCAGCCACCACTAGGTGGAGCTTCGTATATAAAGAGATACATGATAAGATTCTGCCTGCAGCCACCACTAGGGGAGCTCCCTGTATACAGAGATATATGATAAGATTCTGTCTGCAGCCACCACTAGGGGGAGCTCCCTGTATACAGAGATACATGAGAAGATCCTGTCTGCAGTCACCACTAGGGGGAGCTCCCTGTATACAGAGATATATGATAAGATTCTGTCTGCAGCCACCACTAGGGGAAGCTCCCTGTATACAGAGATACATGATACGATTCTGTCTGCAGCCACCACTAGGGGGAGCTCCAATATAAAGAGATACATGATAAGATTCCGTCTGCAGCCACCACTAGGTGGAGCTTCGTATATAAAGATATACATGATAAGATTCTGCCTGCAGCCACCACTAGGGGAGCTCCCTGTATACAGAGATATATGATAAGATTCTGTCTGCAGCCACCACTAGGGGGAGCTCCCTGTATACAGAGATACATGATAAGATCCTGTCTGCAGCCACCACTAGGGGGAGCTCCCTGTATACAGAGATACATGATAAGATCCTGTCTGCAGCCTCCACTAGGGGGAGCTCCCTGTATACAGAGATACATGATAAGATCCTGTCTGCAGCCACCACTAGGGGAGCTCCCTGTATACAGAGATATATGATAAGATTCTGTCTGCAGCCACCACTAGGGGGAGCTCCCTGCATACAGAGATACATGATAAGATCCTGTCTGCAGCCACCACTAGGGGGAGCTCCCTGTATACAGAGATACATGATAAGATCCTGTCTGCAGCCTCCACTAGGGGGAGCTCGCTGTATACAGAGATACATGATAAGATCCTGCCTGCAGCCACCACTAGGGGAGCTCCCTGTATACAGAGATATATGATAAGATTCTGTCTGCAGCCACCACTAGGGGGAGCTCCCTGTATACAGAGATACATGATAAGATCCTGTCTGCAGTCACCACTAGGGGGAGCTCCCTGTATACAGAGATATATGATAAGATTCTGTCTGCAGCCACCACTAGGGGAAGCTCCCTGTATACAGAGATACATGATACGATTCTGTCTGCAGCCACCACTAGGGGGAGCTCCAATATAAAGAGATACATGATAAGATTCCGTCTGCAGCCACCACTAGGTGGAGCTTCGTATATAAAGAGATACATGATAAGATTCTGCCTGCAGCCACCACTAGGGGAGCTCCCTGTATACAGAGATATATGATAAGATTCTGTCTGCAGCCACCACTAGGGGGAGCTCCCTGTATACAGAGATACATGATAAGATCCTGTCTGCAGCCACCACTAGGGGGAGCTCCCTGTATACAGAGATACATGATAAGATCCTGTCTGCAGCCTCCACTAGGGGGAGCTCCCTGTATACAGAGATACATGATAAGATCCTGTCTGCAGCCACCACTAGGGGAGCTCCCTGTATACAGAGATATATGATAAGATTCTGTCTGCAGCCACCACTAGGGGGAGCTCCCTGCATACAGAGATACATGATAAGATCCTGTCTGCAGCCACCACTAGGGGGAGCTCCCTGTATACAGAGATACATGATAAGATCCTGTCTGCAGCCTCCACTAGGGGGAGCTCGCTGTATACAGAGATACATGATAAGATCCTGCCTGCAGCCACCACTAGGGGAGCTCCCTGTATACAGAGATATATGATAAGATTCTGTCTGCAGCCACCACTAGGGGGAGCTCCCTGTATACAGAGATACATGATAAGATCCTGTCTGCAGTCACCACTAGGGGGAGCTCCCTGTATACAGAGATATATGATAAGATTCTGTCTGCAGCCACCACTAGGGGAAGCTCCCTGTATACAGAGATACATGATACGATTCTGTCTGCAGCCACCACTAGGGGGAGCTCCAATATAAAGAGATACATGATAAGATTCCGTCTGCAGCCACCACTAGGTGGAGCTTCGTATATAAAGAGATACATGATAAGATTCTGCCTGCAGCCACCACTAGGGGAGCTCCCTGTATACAGAGATATATGATAAGATTCTGTCTGCAGCCACCACTAGGGGGAGCTCCCTGTATACAGAGATACATGATAAGATCCTGTCTGCAGCCACCACTAGGGGGAGCTCCCTGTATACAGAGATACATGATAAGATCCTGTCTGCAGCCTCCACTAGGGGGAGCTCCCTGTATACAGAGATACATGATAAGATCCTGTCTGCAGCCACCACTAGGGGAGCTCCCTGTATACAGAGATATATGATAAGATTCTGTCTGCAGCCACCACTAGGGGGAGCTCCCTGCATACAGAGATACATGATAAGATCCTGTCTGCAGCCACCACTAGGGGGAGCTCCCTGTATACAGAGATACATGATAAGATCCTGTCTGCAGCCTCCACTAGGGGGAGCTCGCTGTATACAGAGATACATGATAAGATCCTGCCTGCAGCCACCACTAGGGGAGCTCCCTGTATACAGAGATATATGATAAGATTCTGTCTGCAGCCACCACTAGGGGGAGCTCCCTGTATACAGAGATACATGATAAGATCCTGTCTGCAGTCACCACTAGGGGGAGCTCCCTGTATACAGAGATATATGATAAGATTCTGTCTGCAGCCACCACTAGGGGAAGCTCCCTGTATACAGAGATACATGATACGATTCTGTCTGCAGCCACCACTAGGGGGAGCTCCAATATAAAGAGATACATGATAAGATTCCGTCTGCAGCCACCACTAGGTGGAGCTTCGTATATAAAGAGATACATCATAAGATTCTGCCTGCAGCCACCACTAGGGGAGCTCCCTGTATACAGAGATATATGATAAGATTCTGTCTGCAGCCACCACTAGGGGGAGCTCCCTGTATACAGAGATACATGATAAGATCCTGTCTGCAGCCACCACTAGGGGGAGCTCCCTGTATACAGAGATACATGATAAGATCCTGTTGCAGCCTCCACTAGGGGGAGCTCCCTGTATACAGAGATACATGATAAGATCCTGCCTGCAGCCACCACTAGGGGAGCTCCCTGTATACAGAGATATATGATAAGATTCTGTCTGCAGCCACCACTAGGGGGAGCTCCCTGTATACAGAGATACATGATAAGATCCTGTCTGCAGTCACCACTAGGGGGAGCTCCCTGTATACAGAGATATATGATAAGATTCTGTCTGCAGCCACCACTAGGGGAAGCTCCCTGTATACAGAGATACATGATACGATTCTGTCTGCAGCCACCACTAGGGGGAGCTCCAATATAAAGAGATACATGATAAGATTCCGTCTGCAGCCACCACTAGGTGGAGCTTCGTATATAAAGAGATACATGATAAGATTCTGCCTGCAGCCACCACTAGGGGAGCTCCCTGTATACAGAGATATATGATAAGATTCTGTCTGCAGCCACCACTAGGGGGAGCTCCCTGTATACAGAGATACATGATAAGATCCTGTCTGCAGCCACCACTAGGGGGAGCTCCCTGTATACAGAGATACATGATAAGATCCTGTCTGCAGCCTCCACTAGGGGGAGCTCCCTGTATACAGAGATACATGATAAGATCCTGTCTGCAGCCACCACTAGGGGAGCTCCCTGTATACAGAGATACATGATAAGATCCTGTCTGCAGCCACCACTAGGGGGAGCTCCCTGTATACAGAGATACATGATAAGATTCTGTCTGAAGCTATCACTAGGGGGAGCTCCCTGTATACAGAGAAACATGATACGATTCTGTCTGCAACCACCAATAGGGGGAGCTCCCTGTGTACAGTGATACATGATAAGATCCTGTCTGCAGTTACCACTAGGGGAAGCTCCCTGTATATAGAGATACAGGATAAGATTCTGTCTGCAGTCACCACTAGGGGGAGCTCCCTGTATACAGAGATACATGATAAGATTCTGTCTACAGCCACCACTAGGGGGAGCTCCCTGTATACAGAGATAAATGATAAGATTCTGTCTACAGCCACCACTAGGGGGAGCTCCCTGTATACAGAGATACATGATAAGATCCTGTCTGCAGCCACCACTAGGGGGAGCTCCCTGTATAGAGAGATACATGATAAGATCCTGTCTGCAGCCACCACTAGGGGGAGCTCCCTGTATACAGAGAAACATGATATGATTCTGTCTGCAGCCACCAATAGGGGGAGCTCCCTGTATATAGAGATACAGGATAAGATTCTGTCTGCAGTCACCACTAGGGGGAGCTCCCTGTATACAGAGATACATGATAAGATTCTGTCTGCAGTCACCACTAGGGGAAGCTCCCTGTATATAGAGATACAGGATAAGATTCTGTCTGCAGTCACCACTAGGGGGAGCTCCCTGTATACAGAGATACATGATAAGATTCTGTCTACAGCCACCACTAGGGGGAGCTCCCTGTATACAGAGATACATGATAAGATTCTGTCTACAGCCACCACTAGGGGGAGCTCCCTGTATACAGAGATACATGATAAGATCCTGTCTGCAGCCACCACTAGGGGGAGCTCCCTGTATACAGAGATACATGATAAGATCCTGTCTGCAGCCACCACTAGGGGGAGCTCCCTGTATACAGAGATACATGATAAGATTCTGTCTGCAGCCACCACTATGGGAGCTCCATGTATACAGAGATACATGATAAGATCCTGTCTGCAGCCTCCACTAGGGGGAGCTCCCTGTATATAGAGAAACATGATAAGATTCTGTCTGCAGCCACCACTAGGCGGAGCTCCCTGTATACAGAGATACATGATAAGATTCTGTCTGCAGCCACCACTAGGGGGAGCTCCCTGTATACAGAGATACATGATAAGATTCTGTCTGCAGCCTCCACTAGGGGGAGCTCCCTGTATACAGAGATACATGATAAGATGCTGTTTGTATCCACCACTAGGGGGAGCTCCCTGTATACAGAGATACATGATAAGATCCTGTCTGCAGCCACCACTAGGGGGAGCTCCCTGTATACAGAGATACATGATAAGATTCTGTTTGCAGTCACCACTAGGGGGAGCTCCCTGTATACAGAGATACATGATAAGATTCTGTCTGCAGTCACCACTAGGGGGAGCTCCCAGTATACAGAGATACATGATAAGATCCTGTCTGCGCCACCACTAGGGGGAGCTCCCTGTATACAGAGATATATGATAAGATTCTGTCTGCAGCCACCACTAGGGGAAGCTCCCTGTATACAGAGATACATGATACGATTCTGTCTGCAGCCACCACTAGGGGGAGCTCCCAATATAAAGAGATACATGATAAGATTCTGCCTGCAGCCACCACTAGGGGGAGCTCCCTGTATACAGAGATATATGATAAGATTCTCTCTGCAGGTGAAAAATTATTTTTGGGAAAGAGGAGATGCCAACTAATAGTGATCACCAAAATGATCAAGAAATAAATAAATAGATAGTGATCAATAGCAATATCAATCTATGAAAATATGTCAATTTATTAAATACAAATGTTTCCTGACACATATACATGTAGTAACAAACTAACAAACATATAAAACACCATAAAATAGTGGAAAAACACCACTGTCTAAGGAGCCAGCTGATACATTATAATAGAATCACGTATATAATGATACAACAAATACTATATATGATAATTCAATGAATGAAGAAATACAGAGCGCACAGGCTCAGTGCAATATCTGTGATGGTCAATGATGCCGAGACCCTGCAATGCACTAGTTAAATAACAGGGTAAATGTGTAAAGGCAAGTGAAGCACATAAAAGGCTGAAAAGGCAGAGTATGGCAAAAAGCAGTACCTGTTTCCCCACACTGAATGGTGCCCCCACAAGGATAAAAGTACGATCCTAATGGATAACCAAATAGGTCCCTACAGCTAACATAAGCTAATGACCACAGCGGAACCTAAAGCACTAAATAAGGGGATGATACCAGAAAGTGAGAGCCTGTGCTGAAAAAAATATAATAAGAACAGCTGGCGCCGCGGAGCCCAACGCGTGTCGCCACTCACGGTGGCTTCATCAGAGGCATATGCAAGAAACATTCTAATGTCAGTTGATATAACAGCCAGTTAATAAGATAATTGTGGAATTTACCATGAGGACAGCTGTGGAAGATTTATGGTGGAAGATTCTCTCTGCAGTCACCACTAGGGGAAGCTCCCTGTATACAGAGATACAAGATAAGATTCTGTCTGCAGCCACCACTAGGGGGAGCTCCCTGTATACAGAGATACATGATACGATTCTGTCTGCAGACACCACTAGGGGGAGCTCCCTGTATATAGAGATACATGGTAATATTCTGTCTGCAGCCTCCACTAGGGGAAGCTCCCTGTATACAGAGATACATGATAAGATCCTGTCTGCAGCCACCACTAGGGGGAGCTCCCTGTATACAGAGATACATGATAAGATTCTGTCTGCAGCCACCACTAGGGGGAGCTCCATGTATACAGAGATACATGATAAGATTCTCTCTGCAGTCACCACTAGGGGAAGCTCCCTGTATACAGAGATACAAGATAAGATTCTGTCTGCAGCCACCACTAGGGGGAGCTCCCTGTATACAGAGATACATGATACGATTCTGTCTGCAGACACCACTAGGGGGAGCTCCCTATATACAGAGATACATGATAAGATTCTGTCTGCAGTCACCACTAGGGGGAGCTCCCTATATACAGAGATACATGATAAGATTCTGTCTGCAGCTATCACTAGGGGGAGCTCCCTGTATACAGAGATACATGATAAGATGCTGTTTGTATCCACCACTAGGGGGAGCTCCCTGTATACAGAGATATATGATAAGATTCTGTCTGCAGCCACCACTAGGGGAAGCTCCCTGTATACAGAGATACATGATACGATTCTGTCTGCAGCCACCACTAGGTGGAGCTCCCTGTATACAGAGATATATGATAAGATTCTGTCTGCAGCCACTACTAGGGGGAGCTCCCTGTATAGAGAGATACATGATAAGATCCTGTCTGCAGCCACCACTAGGGGAAGCTCCCTGTATACAGAGATACATGATACGATTCTGTCTGCAGCCACCACTAGGGGGAGCTCCAATATAAAGAGATACATGATAAGATTCCGTCTGCAGCCACCACTAGGTGGAGCTTCGTATATAAAGAGATACATGATAAGATTCTGCCTGCAGCCACCACTAGGGGAGCTCCCTGTATACAGAGATATATGATAAGATTCTGTCTGCAGCCACCACTAGGGGGAGCTCCCTGTATACAGAGATACATGATAAGATCCTGTCTGCAGTCACCACTAGGGGGAGCTCCCTGTATACAGAGATATATGATAAGATTCTGCCTGCAGCCACCACTAGGGGAAGCTCCCTGTATACAGAGATACATGATACGATTCTGTCTGCAGCCACCACTAGGGGGAGCTCCAATATAAAGAGATACATGATAAGATTCCGTCTGCAGCCACCACTAGGTGGAGCTTCGTATATAAAGAGATACATGATAAGATTCTGCCTGCAGCCACCACTAGGGGAGCTCCCTGTATACAGAGATATATGATAAGATTCTGTCTGCAGCCACCACTAGGGGGAGCTCCCTGTATACAGAGATACATGATAAGATCCTGTCTGCAGCCACCACTAGGGGGAGCTCCCTGTATACAGAGATACATGATAAGATCCTGTCTGCAGCCTCCACTAGGGGGAGCTCCCTGTATACAGAGATACATGATAAGATCCTGTCTGCAGCCACCACTAGGGGAGCTCCCTGTATACAGAGATATATGATAAGATTCTGTCTGCAGCCACCACTAGGGGGAGCTCCCTGCATACAGAGATACATGATAAGATCCTGTCTGCAGCCACCACTAGGGGGAGCTCCCTGTATACAGAGATACATGATAAGATCCTGTCTGCAGCCTCCACTAGGGGGAGCTCGCTGTATACAGAGATACATGATAAGATCCTGCCTGCAGCCACCACTAGGGGGAGCTCCCTGTATACAGAGATACATGATAAGATCCTGTCTGCAGTCACCACTAGGGGGAGCTCCCTGTATACAGAGATATATGATAAGATTCTGTCTGCAGCCACCACTAGGGGAAGCTCCCTGTATACAGAGATACATGATACGATTCTGTCTGCAGCCACCACTAGGGGGAGCTCCAATATAAAGAGATACATGATAAGATTCCGTCTGCAGCCACCACTAGGTGGAGCTTCGTATATAAAGAGATACATGATAAGATTCTGCCTGCAGCCACCACTAGGGGAGCTCCCTGTATACAGAGATATATGATAAGATTCTGTCTGCAGCCACCACTAGGGGGAGCTCCCTGTATACAGAGATACATGATAAGATCCTGTCTGCAGCCACCACTAGGGGGAGCTCCCTGTATACAGAGATACATGATAAGATCCTGTCTGCAGCCTCCACTAGGGGGAGCTCCCTGTATACAGAGATACATGATAAGATCCTGTCTGCAGCCACCACTAGGGGAGCTCCCTGTATACAGAGATACATGATAAGATCCTGTCTGCAGCCACCACTAGGGGGAGCTCCCTGTATACAGAGATACATGATAAGATTCTGTCTGAAGCTATCACTAGGGGGAGCTCCCTGTATACAGAGAAACATGATACGATTCTGTCTGCAACCACCAATAGGGGGAGCTCCCTGTGTACAGTGATACATGATAAGATCCTGTCTGCAGTTACCACTAGGGGAAGCTCCCTGTATATAGAGATACAGGATAAGATTCTGTCTGCAGTCACCACTAGGGGGAGCTCCCTGTATACAGAGATACATGATAAGATTCTGTCTACAGCCACCACTAGGGGGAGCTCCCTGTATACAGAGATAAATGATAAGATTCTGTCTACAGCCACCACTAGGGGGAGCTCCCTGTATACAGAGATACATGATAAGATCCTGTCTGCAGCCACCACTAGGGGGAGCTCCCTGTATAGAGAGATACATGATAAGATCCTGTCTGCAGCCACCACTAGGGGGAGCTCCCTGTATACAGAGAAACATGATATGATTCTGTCTGCAGCCACCAATAGGGGGAGCTCCCTGTGTACAGTGATACATGATAAGATCCTGTCTGCAGTCACCACTAGGGGAAGCTCCCTGTATATAGAGATACAGGATAAGATTCTGTCTGCAGTCACCACTAGGGGGAGCTCCCTGTATACAGAGATACATGATAAGATTCTGTCTACAGCCACCACTAGGGGGAGCTCCCTGTATACAGAGATACATGATAAGATTCTGTCTACAGCCACCACTAGGGGGAGCTCCCTGTATACAGAGATACATGATAAGATCCTGTCTGCAGCCACCACTAGGGGGAGCTCCCTGTATACAGAGATACATGATAAGATCCTGTCTGCAGCCACCACTAGGGGGAGCTCCCTGTATACAGAGATACATGATAAGATTCTGTCTGCAGCCACCACTATGGGAGCTCCATGTATACAGAGATACATGATAAGATCCTGTCTGCAGTCACCACTAGGGGGAGCTCCCTATATACAGAGATACATGATAAGATTCTGTCTGCAGCTATCACTAGGGGGAGCTCCCTGTATATAGAGAAACATGATAAGATCCTGTCTGCAGCCACCACTGGGGGAAGCTCCCTGTATACAGAGATACATGATAAGATCCTGTGTGCAGTCACCACTAGGGGAAGCTCCCTGTATACAGAGATACATGATAAGATTCTGTCTGCAGCCACCACTAGGGGGAGCTCCCTGTATACAGAGATACATGATAAGATTCTGTCTGCAGTCACCACTAGGGGGAGCTCCCTATATACAGAGATACATGATAAGATTCTGTCTGCAGCTGTCACTAGGGGGAGCTCCCTGTATACAGAGATACATGATAAGATCATGTCTGTAGCCACCACTAGGGGAGCTCCCTGTATATAGAGAAACATGATACGATTCTGTCTGCAGTCACCACTAGGGGGAGCTCCCTGTATAAAGAGATACATGATAAGATTCTGTCTGCAGTCACCACTAGGGGGAGCTCCCTATATACAGAGATACATGATAAGATTCTGTCTGCAGCTATCACTAGGGGGAGCTCCCTGTATACAGAGATACATGATAAGATGCTGTTTGTATCCACCACTAGGGGGAGCTCCCTGTATACAGAGATATATGATAAGATTCTGTCTGCAGCCACCACTAGGGGAAGCTCCCTGTATACAGAGATATATGATAAGATTCTGTCTGCAGCCACTACTAGGGGGAGCTCCCTGTATACAGAGATATATGATAAGATTCTGTCTGCAGCCACTACTAGGGGGAGCTCCCTGTATAGAGAGATACATGATAAGATCCTGTCTGCAGCCACCACTAGGGGAAGCTCCCTGTATACAGAGATACATGATACGATTTTGTCTGCAGCCACCACTAGGGGGAGCTCCAATATAAAGAGACACATGATAAGATTCCGTCTGCAGCCACCACTAGGTGGAGCTTCGTATATAAAGAGATACATGATAAGATTCTGCCTGCAGCCACCACTAGGGGAGCTCCCTGTATACAGAGATATATGATAAGATTCTGTCTGCAGCCACCACTAGGGGGAGCTCCCTGTATACAGAGATACATGATAAGATCCTGTCTGCAGTCACCACTAGGGGGAGCTCCCTGTATACAGAGATATATGATAAGATTCTGTCTGCAGCCACCACTAGGGGAAGCTCCCTGTATACAGAGATACATGATACGATTCTCTCTGCAGCCACCACTAGGGGGAGCTCCAATATAAAGAGATACATGATAAGATTCCGTCTGCAGCCACCACTAGGTGGAGCTTCGTATATAAAGAGATACATGATAAGATTCTGCCTGCAGCCACCACTAGGGGAGCTCCCTGTATACAGAGATATATGATAAGATTCTGTCTGCAGCCACCACTAGGGGGAGCTCCCTGTATACAGAGATACATGATAAGATCCTGTCTGCAGCCTCCACTAGGGGGAGCTCCCTGTATACAGAGATACATGATAAGATCCTGTCTGCAGCCACCACTAGGGGAGCTCCCTGTATACAGAGATATATGATAAGATTCTGTCTGCAGCCACCACTAGGGGGAGCTCCTTGTATACAGAGATACATGATAAGATCCTGTCTGCAGCCACCACTAGGGGGAGCTCCCTGTATACAGAGATACATGATAAGATCCTGTCTGCAGCCTCCACTAGGGGCAGCTCCCTGTATACAGAGATACATGATAAGATCCTGCCTGCAGCCACCACTAGGGGAGCTCCCTGTATACAGAGATATATGATAAGATTATGTCTGCAGCCACCACTAGGGGGAGCTCCCTGTATACAGAGATACATGATAAGATCCTGTCTGCAGTCACCACTAGGGGGAGCTCCCTGTATACAGAGATATATGATAAGATTCTGTCTGCAGCCACCACTAGGGGAAGCTCCCTGTATACAGAGATACATGATACGATTCTGTCTGCAGCCACCACTAGGGGGAGCTCCAATATAAAGAGATACATGATAAGATTCCGTCTGCAGCCACCACTAGGTGGAGCTTCGTATATAAAGAGATACATGATAAGATTCTGCCTGCAGCCACCACTAGGGGAGCTCCCTGTATACAGAGATATATGATAAGATTCTGTCTGCAGCCACCACTAGGGGGAGCTCCCTGTATACAGAGATACATGATAAGATCCTGTTTGCAGCCACCACTAGGGGGAGCTCCCTGTATACAGAGATACATGATAAGATCCTGTCTGCAGCCTCCACTAGGGGGAGCTCCCTGTATACAGAGATACATGATAAGATCCTGTCTGTAGCCACCACTAGGGGAGCTCCCTGTATACAGAGATACATGATAAGATCCTGTCTGCAGCCACCACTAGGGGGAGCTCCCTGTATACAGAGATACATGATAAGATTCTGTCTGAAGCTATCACTAGGGGGAGCTCCCTGTATACAGAGAAACATGATACGATTCTGTCTGCAACCACCAATAGGGGGAGCTCCCTGTGTACAGTGATACATGATAAGATCCTGTCTGCAGTTACCACTAGGGGAAGCTCCCTGTATATAGAGATACAGGATAAGATTCTGTCTGCAGTCACCACTAGGGGGAGCTCCCTGTATACAGAGATACATGATAAGATTCTGTCTACAGCCACCACTAGGGGGAGCTCCCTGTATACAGAGATACATGATAAGATTCTGTCTACAGCCACCACTAGGGGGAGCTCTCTGTATACAGAGATACATGATAAGATCCTGTCTGCAGCCACCACTAGGGGGAGCTCCCTGTATACAGAGATACATGATAAGATCCTGTCTGCAGCCACCACTAGGGGGAGCTCCCTGTATACAGAGAAACATGATATGATTCTGTCTGCAGCCACCAATAGGGGGAGCTCCCTGTGTACAGTGATACATGATAAGATCCTGTCTGCAGTCACCACTAGGGGAAGCTCCCTGTATATAGAGATACAGGATAAGATTCTGTCTGCAGTCACCACTAGGGGGAGCTCCCTGTATACAGAGATACATGATAAGATTCTGTCTACAGCCACCACTAGGGGGAGCTCCCTGTATACAGAGATACATGATAAGATTCTGTCTACAGCCACCACTAGGGGGAGCTCCCTGTATACAGAGATACATGATAAGATCCTGTCTGCAGCCACCACTAGGGGGAGCTCCCTGTATACAGAGATACATGATAAGATCCTGTCTGCAGCCACCACTAGGGGGAGCTCCCTGTATACAGAGAAACATGATATGATTCTGTCTGCAGCCACCAATAGGGGGAGCTCCCTGTGTACAGTGATACATGATAAGATCCTGTCTGCAGTCACCACTAGGGGAAGCTCCCTGTATATAGAGATATAGGATAAGATTCTGTCTGCAGTCACCACTAGGGGGAGCTCCCTGTATACAGAGATACATGATAAGATTTTGTCTACAGCCACCACTAGGGGGAGCTCCCTGTATACAGAGATACATGATAAGATTCCGTCTGCAGCCACCACTAGGTGGAGCTTCGTATATAAAGAGATACATGATAAGATTCTGCCTGCAGCCACCACTAGGGGAGCTCCCTGTATACACAGATATATGATAAGATTCTGTCTGCAGCCACCACTAGGAGGAGCTCCCTGTATACAGAGATACATGATAAGATCCTGTCTGCAGCCACCACTAGGGGAGCTCCCTGTATACAGAGATACATGATAAGATCCTGTCTGCAGCCACCACTAGGGGGAGCTCCCTGTATACAGAGATACATGATAAGATCCTGTCTGCAGCCACCACTAGGGGGAGCTCCCTGTATACACAGATATATGATAAGATTCTGTCTGCAGCCACCACTAGGAGGAGCTCCCTGTATACAGAGATACATGATAAGATCCTGTCTGCAGCCACCACTAGGGGAGCTCCCTGTATACAGAGATACATGATAAGATCCTGTCTGCAGCCACCACTAGGGGGAGCTCCCTGTATACAGAGATACATGATAAGATCCTGTCTGCAGCCACCACTAGGGGGAGCTCCCTGTATACAGAGATATATGATAAGATTTTGTCTGCAGCCACCACTAGGGGGAGCTCCCTGTATACAGAGATACATGATAAGATTCTGTCTGAAGCTATCACTAGGGGGAGCTCCCTGTATACAGAGAAACCTGATACGATTCTGTCTGCAACCACCAATAGGGGGAGCTCCCTGTGTACAGTGATACATGATAAGATCCTGTCTGCAGTTACCACTAGGGGAAGCTCCCTGTATATAGAGATACAGGATAAGATTCTGTCTGCAGTCACCACTAGGGGGAGCTCCCTGTATACAGAGATACATGATAAGATTCTGTCTACAGCCACCACTAGGGGGAGCTCCCTGTATACAGAGATACATGATAAGATTCTGTCTACAGCCACCACTAGGGGGAGCTCCCTGTATACAGAGATACATGATAAGATCCTGTCTGCAGCCACCACTAGGGGGAGCTCCCTGTATACAGAGATACATGATAAGATCCTGTCTGCAGCCACCACTAGGGGGAGCTCCCTGTATACAGAGAAACATGATACGATTCTGTCTGCAGCCACCAAAAGGGGGAGCTCCCTGTGTACAGTGATACATGATAAGATCCTGTCTGCAGTTACCACTAGGGGAAGCTCCCTGTATATAGAGATACAGGATAAGATTCTGTCTGCAGTCACCACTAGGGGGAGCTCCCTGTAAACAGAGATACATGATAAGATTCTGTCTACAGCCACCACTAGGGGGAGCTCCCTGTATACAGAGATACATGATAAGATCCTCTCTGCAGCCACCACTAGGGGGAGCTCCCTGTATACAGAGATACATGATAAGATCCTGTCTGCAGCCTCCACTAGGGGGAGCTCCCTGTATACAGAGATACATGATAAGATCCTGTCTGTAGCCACCACTAGGGGAGCTCCCTGTATATAGAGAAACATGATACGATTCTGTCTGCAGCCACCACTAGGGGGTGCTCCCTGTATAAAGAGATATATGATAAGATTCTCTCTGCAGTCACCACTAGGGGAAGCTCCCTGTATACAGAGATACATGATAAGATTCTGTCTGCAGTCACCACTAGGGGGAGCTCCCTATATACAGAGATACATGATAAGATTCTGTCTGCAGCTATCACTAGGGGGAGCTCCCTGTATACAGAGATACATGATAAGATGCTGTTTGTATCCACCACTAGGGGGAGCTCCCTGTATACAGAGATATATGATAAGATTCTGTCTGCAGCCACCACTAGGGGAAGCTCCCTGTATACAGAGACACATGATACGATTCTGTCTGCAGCCACCACTAGGGGGAGCTCCCAATATAAAGAGATACATGATAAGATTCCGTCTGCAGCCACCACTAGGTGGAGCTTCGTATATAAAGAGATACATGATAAGATTCTGCCTGCAGCCACCACTAGGGGAGCTCCCTGTATACAGAGATATATGATAAGATTCTGTCTGCAGCCACCACTAGGGGGAGCTCCCTATATACAGAGATACATGATAAGATCCTGTCTGCAGCCACCACTAGGGGAGCTCCCTGTATACAGAGATACATGATAAGATCCTGTCTGCAGCCACCACTAGGGGGAGCTCCCTGTATACAGAGATATATGATAAGATTCTGTCTGCAGCCACCACTAGGGGGAGTTCCCTGTATACAGAGATACATGATAAGATCCTGTCTGCAGCCACCACTAGGGGGAGCTCCCTGTATACAGAGATACATGATAAGATCCTGTCTGCAGCCACCACTAGGGGGAGCTCCCTGTATACAGAGATATATGATAAGATTTTGTCTGCAGCCACCACTAGGGGGAGCTCCCTATATACAGAGATACATGATAAGATTCTGTCTGAAGCTATCACTAGGGGGAGCTCCCTGTATACAGAGAAACATGATACGATTCTGTCTGCAACCACCAATAGGGGGCGCTCCCTGTGTACAGTGATACATGATAAGATCCTGTCTGCAGTTACCACTAGGGGAAGCTCCCTGTATACAGAGATACATGATAAGATTCTGTCTGCAGTCACCACTAGGGGGAGCTCCCTGTATACAGAGATACATGATAAGATTCTGTCTACAGCCACCACTAGGGGGAGCTACCTGTATACAGAGATACATGATAAGATCCTGTCTGCAGCCACCACTAGGGGGAGCTCCCTGTATACAGAGATACATGATAAGATCCTGTCTGCAGCCACCACTAGGGGGAGCTCCCTGTATACAGAGAAACATGATATGATTCTGTCTGCAGCCACCAATAGGGGGAGCTCCCTGTGTACAGTGATACATGATAAGATCCTGTCTGCAGTCACCACTAGGGGAAGCTCCCTGTATATAGAGATACAGGATAAGATTCTGTCTGCAGTCACCACT
Organism: Phyllobates terribilis; assembly: GCF_046119375.1. Lineage (NCBI taxonomy): Eukaryota > Metazoa > Chordata > Amphibia > Anura > Dendrobatidae > Phyllobates > Phyllobates terribilis. The sequence continues at coordinate 1,237,942,229 of NW_027362761.1, read as the reverse complement.
AGGGGGAGCTCCCTGTATACAGAGATACATGATAAGATTCTGTCTACAGCCACCACTAGGGGGAGCTCCCTGTATACAGAGATACATGATAAGATTCTGTCTACAGCCACCACTAGGGGGAGCTCCCTGTATACAGAGATACATGATAAGATCCTGTCTGCAGCCACCACTAGGGGGAGCTCCCTGTATACAGAGATACATGATAAGATCCTGTCTGCAGCCACCACTAGGGGGAGCTCCCTGTATACAGAGATACATGATAAGATCCTGTCTGCAGCCACCACTAGGTGGAGCTCCCTGTATACAGAGATATATGATAAGATTCTGTCTGCAGCCACCACTAGGGGGAGCTCCCTGTATACAGAGATACATGATAAGATCCTGTCTGCAGCCACCACTAGGGGGAGCTCCCTGTATACAGAGATACATGATAAGATCCTGTCTGCAGCCACCACTAGGGGGAGCTCCCTGTATACAGAGATATATGATAAGATTTTGTCTGCAGCCACCACTAGGGGGAGCTCCCTGTATACAGAGATACATGATAAGATTCTGTCTGAAGCTATCACTAGGGGGAGCTCCCTGTATACAGAGAAACATGATATGATTCTGTCTGCAACCACCAATAGGGGGAGCTCCCTGTGTACAGTGAAACATGATAAGATCCTGTCTGCAGTTACCACTAGGGGAAGCTCCCTGTATATAGAGATACAGGATAAGATCCTGTCTGCAGCCACCACTAGGGGGAGCTCCCTGTATACAGAGATACATGATAAGATCCTGTCTGCAACCACCACTAGGGGGAGCTCCCTGTATACAGAGAAACATGATATGATTCTGTCTGCAGCCACCAATAGGGGGAGCTCCCAGTGTACAGTGATACATGATAAGATCCTGTCTGCAGTCACCACTAGGGGAAGCTCCCTGTATATAGAGATACAGGATAAGATTCTGTCTGCAGTCACCACTAGGGGGAGCTCCCTGTATACAGAGATACATGATAAGATTCTGTCTACAGCCACCACTAGGGGGAGCTCCCTGTATACAGAGATACATGATAAGATTCTGTCTACAGCCACCACTAGGGGGAGCTCCCTGTATACAGAGATACATGATAAGATCCTGTCTGCAGCCACCACTAGGGGGAGCTCCCTGTATACAGAGATACATGATAAGATTGTGTCTGCAGCCACCACTAGGGGGAGCTCCCTGTATAAAGAGATACATGATAAGATTCTGTCTGCAGCCACCACTATGGGAGCTCCATGTATACAGAGATACATGATAAGATCCTGTCTGCAGCCACCACTAGGGGGAGCTCCCTGTATACAGAGATACATGATAAGATCCTGTCTCCAGCCACCACTAGGGGGAGCTCCCTGTATACAGAGATACATGATAAGATCCTGTCTGTAGCCACCACTAGGGGAGCTCCCTGTATATAGAGAAACATGATACGATTCTGTCTGCAGCCACCACTAGGGGGAGCTCCCTGTATAAAGAGATACATGATAAGATTCTGTCTGCAGTCACCACTAGGGGGAGCTCCCTATATACAGAGATACATGATAAGATTCTGTCTGCAGCTATCACTAGGGGGAGCTCCCTGTATACAGAGATACATGATAAGATGCTGTTTGTATCCACCACTAGGGGGAGCTCCCTGTATACAGAGATATATGATAAGATTCTGTCTGCAGCCACCACTAGGGGAAGCTCCCTGTATACAGAGATACATGATACGATTCTGTCTGCAGCCACCACTAGGTGGAGCTCCCTGTATACAGAGATATATGATAAGATTCTGTCTGCAGCCACTACTAGGGGGAGCTCCCTGTATAGAGAGATACATGATAAGATCCTGTCTGCAGCCACCACTAGGGGAAGCTCCCTGTATACAGAGATACATGATACGATTCTGTCTGCAGCCACCACTAGGGGGAGCTCCAATATAAAGAGATACATGATAAGATTCCGTCTGCAGCCACCACTAGGTGGAGCTTCGTATATAAAGAGATACATGATAAGATTCTGCCTGCAGCCACCACTAGGGGAGCTCCCTGTATACAGAGATATATGATAAGATTCTGTCTGCAGCACCACTAGGGGGAGCTCCCTGTATACAGAGATACATGATAAGATCCTGTCTGCAGTCACCACTAGGGGGAGCTCCCTGTATACAGAGATATATGATAAGATTCTGTCTGCAGACACCACTAGGGGAAGCTCCCTGTATACAGAGATACATGATACGATTCTGTCTGCAGCCACCACTAGGGGGAGCTCCAATATAAAGAGATACATGATAAGATTCCGTCTGCAGCCACCACTAGGTGGAGCTTCGTATATAAAGAGATACATGATAAGATTCTGCCTGCAGCCACCACTAGGGGAGCTCCCTGTATACAGAGATATATGATAAGATTCTGTCTGCAGCCACCACTAGGGGGAGCTCCCTGTATACAGAGATACATGATACGATTCTGTCTGCAGCCACCACTAGGGGGAGCTCCAATATAAAGAGATACATGATAAGATTCCGTCTGCAGCCACCACTAGGTGGAGCTTCGTATATAAAGAGATACATGATAAGATTCCGCCTGCAGCCACCACTAGGGGAGCTCCCTGTATACAGAGATATATGATAAGATTCTGTCTGCAGCCACCACTAGGGGAGCTCCCTGTATACAGAGATACATGATAAGATCCTGTCTGCAGCCACCACTAGGGGGAGCTCCCTGTATACAGAGATACATGATAAGATCCTGTCTGCAGCCTCCACTAGGGGGAGCTCCCTGTCTACAGAGATACATGATAAGATCCTGTCTGCAGCCACCACTAGGGGAGCTCCCTGTATACAGAGATACATGATAAGATTCTGTCTGAAGCTATCACTAGGGGGAGCTCCCTGTATACAGAGAAACATGATACGATTCTGTCTGCAACCACCAATAGGGGGAGCTCCCTGTGTACAGTGATACATGATAAGATCCTGTCTGCAGTTACCACTAGGGGAAGCTCCCTGTATATAGAGATACAGGATAAGATTCTGTCTGCAGTCACCACTAGGGGGAGCTCCCTGTATACAGAGATACATGATAAGATTCTGTCTACAGCCACCACTAGGGGGAGCTCCCTGTATACAGAGATACATGATAAGATTCTGTCTACAGCCACCACTAGGGGGAGCTCCCTGTATACAGAGATACATGATAAGATCCTGTCTGCAGCCACCACTAGGGGGAGCTCCCTGTATACAGAGATACATGATAAGATCCTGTCTGCAGCCACCACTAGGGGGAGCTCCCTGTATACAGAGAAACATGATATGATTCTGTCTGCAGCCACCAATAGGGGGAGCTCCCTGTGTACAGTGATACATGATAAGATCCTGTCTGCAGTCACCACTAGGGGAAGCTCCCTGTATATAGAGATACAGGATAAGATTCTGTCTGCAGTCACCACTAGGGGGAGCTCCCTGTATACAGAGATACATGATAAGATTCTGTCTACAGCCACCACTAGGGGGAGCTCCCTGTATACAGAGATACATGGTAAGATTCTGTCTACAGCCACCACTAGGGGGAGCTCCCTGTATACAGAGATACATGATAAGATCCTGTCTGCAGCCACCACTAGGGGGAGCTCCCTGTATACAGAGATACATGATAAGATCCTGTCTGCAGCCACCACTAGGGGGAGCTCCCTGTATACAGAGAAACATGATATGATTCTGTCTGCAGCCACCAATAGGGGGAGCTCCCTGTGTACAGTGATACATGATAAGATCCTGTCTGCAGTCACCACTAGGGGAAGCTCCCTGTATATAGAGATACAGGATAAGATTCTGTCTGCAGTCACCACTAGGGGGAGCTCCCTGTATACAGAGATACATGATAAGATTTTGTCTACAGCCACCACTAGGGGGAGCTCCCTGTATACAGAGATACATGATAAGATTCCGTCTGCAGCCACCACTAGGTGGAGCTTCGTATATAAAGAGATACATGATAAGATTCTGCCTGCAGCCACCACTAGGGGAGCTCCCTGTATACAGAGATATATGATAAGATTCTGTCTGCAGCCACCACTAGGAGGAGCTCCCTGTATACAGAGATACATGATAAGATCCTGTCTGCAGCCACCACTAGGGGAGCTCCCTGTATACAGAGATACATGATAAGATCCTGTCTGCAGCCACCACTAGGGGGAGCTCCCTGTATACAGAGATATATGATAAGATTCTTTCTGCAGCCACCACTAGGGGGAGCTCCCTGTATACAGAGATACATGATAAGATCCTGTCTGCAGCCACCACTAGGGGAGCTCCCTGTATACAGAGATACATGATAAGATCCTGTCTGCAGCCACCACTAGGGGGAGCTCCCTGTATACAGAGATATATGATAAGATTTTGTCTGCAGCCACCACTAGGGGGAGCTCCCTGTATACAGAGATACATGATAAGATTCTGTCTGAAGCTATCACTAGGGGGAGCTCCCTGTATACAGAGAAACATGATACGATTCTGTCTGCAACCACCAATAGGGGGAGCTCCCTGTGTACAGTGATACATGATAAAATCCTGTCTGCAGTTACCACTAGGGGAAGCTCCCTGTATATAGAGATACAGGATAAGATTCTGTCTGCAGTCACCACTAGGGGGAGCTCCCTGTATACAGAGATACATGATAAGATTCTGTCTACAGCCACCACTAGGGGGAGCTCCCTGTATACAGAGATACATGATAAGATTCTGTCTACAGCCACCACTAGGGGGAGCTCCCTGTATACAGAGATACATGATAAGATCCTGTCTGCAGCCACCACTAGGGGGAGCTCCCTGTATACAGAGATACATGATAAGATCCTGTCTGCAGCCACCACTAGGGGGAGCTCCCTGTATACAGAGAAACATGATACGATTCTGTCTGCAGCCACCAATAGGGGGAGCTCCCTGTGTACAGTGATACATGATAAGATCCTGTCTGCAGTTACCACTAGGGGAAGCTCCCTGTATATAGAGATACAGGAAAAGATTCTGTCTGCAGTCACCACTAGGGGGAGCTCCCTGTATACAGAGATACATGATAAGATTCTGTCTACAGCCACCACTAGGGGGAGCTCCCTGTAAACAGAGATACATGATAAGATTCTGTCTACAGCCACCACTAGGGGGAGCTCCCTGTATACAGAGATACATGATAAGATCCTCTCTGCAGCCACCACTAGGGGGAGCTCCCTGTATACAGAGATACATGATAAGATCCTGTCTGCAGCCTCCACTAGGGGGAGCTCCCTGTGTACAGAGATACATGATAAGATCCTGTCTGTAGCCACCACTAGGGGAGCTCCCTGTATATAGAGAAACATGATACGATTCTGTCTGCAGCCACCACTAGGGGGTGCTCCCTGTATAAAGAGATATATGATAAGATTCTCTCTGCAGTCACCACTAGGGGAAGCTCCCTGTATACAGAGATACATGATAAGATTCTGTCTGCAGTCACCACTAGGGGGAGCTCCCTATATACAGAGATACATGATAAGATTCTGTCTGCAGCTATCACTAGGGGGAGCTCCCTGTATACAGAGATACATGATAAGATGCTGTTTGTATCCACCACTAGGGGGAGCTCCCTGTATACAGAGATATATGATAAGATTCTGTCTGCAGCCACCACTAGGGGAAGCTCCCTGTATACAGAGACACATGATACGATTCTGTCTGCAGCCACCACTAGGGGGAGCTCCCAATATAAAGAGATACATGATAAGATTCCGTCTGCAGCCACCACTAGGTGGAGCTTCGTATATAAAGAGATACATGATAAGATTCTGCCTGCAGCCACCACTAGGGGAGCTCCCTGTATACAGAGATATATGATAAGATTCTGTCTGCAGCCACCACTAGGGGGAGCTCCCTGTATACAGAGATACATGATAAGATCCTGTCTGCAGCCACCACTAGGGGAGCTCCCTGTATACAGAGATACATGATAAGATCCTGTCTGCAGCCACCACTAGGGGGAGCTCCCTGTATACAGAGATATATGATAAGATTCTGTCTGCAGCCACCACTAGGGGGAGTTCCCTGTATACAGAGATACATGATAAGATCCTGTCTGCAGCCACCACTAGGGGGAGCTCCCTGTATACAGAGATACATGATAAGATCCTGTCTGCAGCCACCACTAGGGGGAGCTCCCTGTATACAGAGAAACATGATATGATTCTGTCTGCAGCCACCAATAGGGGGAGCTCCCTGTGTACAGTGATACATGATAAGATCCTGTCTGCAGTCACCACTAGGGGAAGCTCCCTGTATATAGAGATACAGGATAAGATTCTGTCTGCAGTCACCACTAGGGGGAGCTCCCTGTATACAGAGATACATGATAAGATTTTGTCTACAGCCACCACTAGGGGGAGCTCCCTGTATACAGAGATACATGATAAGATTACGTCTGCAGCCACCACTAGGTGGAGCTTCGTATATAAAGAGATACATGATAAGATTCTGCCTGCAGCCACCACTAGGGGAGCTCCCTGTATACAGAGATATATGATAAGATTCTGTCTGCAGCCACCACTAGGAGGAGCTCCCTGTATACAGAGATACATGATAAGATCCTGTCTGCAGCCACCACTAGGGGAGCTCCCTGTATACAGAGATACATGATAAGATCCTGTCTGCAGCCACCACTAGGGGGAGCTCCCTGTATACAGAGATATATGATAAGATTCTTTCTGCAGCCACCACTAGGGGGAGCTCCCTGTATACAGATATACATGATAAGATCCTGTCTGCAGCCACCACTAGGGGAGCTCCCTGTATACAGAGATACATGATAAGATCCTGTCTGCAGCCACCACTAGGGGGAGCTCCCTGTATACAGAGATATATGATAAGATTTTGTCTGCAGCCACCACTAGGGGGAGCTCCCTGTATACAGAGATACATGATAAGATTCTGTCTGAAGCTATCACTAGGGGGAGCTCCCTGTATACAGAGAAACATGATACGATTCTGTCTGCAACCACCAATAGGGGGAGCTCCCTGTGTACAGTGATACATGATAAGATCCTGTCTGCAGTTACCACTAGGGGAAGCTCCCTGTATATAGAGATACAGGATAAGATTCTGTCTGCAGTCACCACTAGGGGGAGCTCCCTGTATACAGAGATACATGATAAGATTCTGTCTACAGCCACCACTAGGGGGAGCTCCCTGTATACAGAGATACATGATAAGATTCTGTCTACAGCCACCACTAGGGGGAGCTCCCTGTATACAGAGATACATGATAAGATCCTGTCTGCAGCCACCACTAGGGGGAGCTCCCTGTATACAGAGATACATGATAAGATCCTGTCTGCAGCCACCACTAGGGGGATCTCCCTGTATACAGAGAAACATGATACGATTCTGTCTGCAGCCACCAATAGGGGGAGCTCTCTGTGTACAGTGATACATGATAAGATCCTGTCTGCAGTTACCACTAGGGGAAGCTCCCTGTATATAGAGATATAGGATAAGATTCTGTCTGCAGTCACCACTAGGGGGAGCTCCCTGTATACAGAGATACATGATAAGATTCTGTCTACAGCCACCACTAGGGGGAGCTCCCTGTAAACAGAGATACATGATAAGATTCTGTCTACAGCCACCACTAGGGGGAGCTCCCTGTATACAGAGATACATGATAAGATCCTCTCTGCAGCCACGACTAGGGGGAGCTCCCTGTATACAGAGATACATGATAAGATCCTGTCTGCAGCCTCCACTAGGGGGAGCTCCCTGTATACAGAGATACATGATAAGATCCTGTCTGTAGCCACCACTAGGGGAGCTCCCTGTATATAGAGAACCATGATACGATTCTGTCTGCAGCCACCACTAGGGGGTGCTCCCTGTATAAAGAGATATATGATAAGATTCTCTCTGCAGTCACCACTAGGGGAAGCTCCCTGTATACAGAGATACATGATAAGATTCTGTCTGCAGTCACCACTAGGGGGAGCTCCCTATATACAGAGATACATGATAAGATTCTGTCTGCAGCTATCACTAGGGGGAGCTCCCTGTATACAGAGATACATGATAAGATGCTGTTTGTATCCACCACTAGGGGGAGCTCCCTGTATACAGAGATATATGATAAGATTCTGTCTGCAGCCACCACTAGGGGAAGCTCCCTGTATACAGAGACACATGATACGATTCTGTCTGCAGCCACCACTAGGGGGAGCTCCCAATATAAAGAGATACATGATAAGATTCCGTCTGCAGCCACCACTAGGTGGAGCTTCGTATATAAAGAGATACATGATAAGATTCTGCCTGCAGCCACCACTAGGGGAGCTCCCTGTATACAGAGATATATGATAAGATTCTGTCTGCAGCCACCACTAGGGGGAGCTCCCTGTATACAGAGATACATGATAAGATCCTGTCTGCAGCCACCACTAGGGGAGCTCCCTGTATACAGAGATACATGATAAGATCCTGTCTGCAGCCACCACTAGGGGGAGCTCCCTGTATACAGAGATATATGATAAGATTCTGTCTGCAGCCACCACTAGGGGGAGTTCCCTGTATACAGAGATACATGATAAGATCCTGTCTGCAGCCACCACTAGGGGGAGCTCCCTGTATACAGAGATACATGATAAGATCCTGTCTGCAGCCACCACTAGGGGGAGCTCCCTGTATACAGAGATATATGATAAGATTTTGTCTGCAGCCACCACTAGGGGGAGCTCCCTATATACAGAGATACATGATAAGATTCTGTCTGAAGCTATCACTAGGGGGAGCTCCCTGTATACAGAGAAACATGATACGATTCTGTCTGCAACCACCAATAGGGGGCGCTCCCTGTGTACAGTGATACATGATAAGATCCTGTCTGCAGTTACCACTAGGGGAAGCTCCCTGTATACAGAGATACATGATAAGATTCTGTCTGCAGTCACCACTAGGGGGAGCTCCCTGTATACAGAGATACATGATAAGATTCTGTCTACAGCCACCACTAGGGGGAGCTCCCTGTATACAGAGATACATGATAAGATTCTGTCTACAGCCACCACTAGGGGGAGCTCCCTGTATACAGAGATACATGATAAGATCCTGTCTGCAGCCACCACTAGGGGGAGCTCCCTGTATACAGAGATACATGATAAGATCCTGTCTGCAGCCACCACTAGGGGGAGCTCCCTGTATACAGAGAAACATGATATGATTCTGTCTGCAGCCACCAATAGGGGGAGCTCCCTGTGTACAGTGATACATGATAAGATCCTGTCTGCAGTCACCACTAGGGGAAGCTCCCTGTATATAGAGATACAGGATAAGATTCTGTCTGCAGTCACCACTAGGGGGAGCTCCCTGTATACAGAGATACATGATAAGATTCTGTCTACAGCCACCACTAGGGGGAGCTCCCTGTATACAGAGATACATGATAAGATTCTGTCTACAGCCACCACTATGGGGAGCTCCCTGTATACAGAGATACATGATAAGATCCTGTCTGCAGCCACCACTAGGGGGAGCTCCCTGTATACAGAGATACATGATAAGATCCTGTCTGCAGCCACCACTAGGGGGAGCTCCCTGTATACAGAGATACATGATAAGATCCTGTCTGCAGCCACCACTAGGGGGAGCTCCCTGTATACAGAGATATATGATAAGATTCTGTCTGCAGCCACCACTAGGGGGAGCTCCCTGTATACAGAGATACATGATAAGATCCTGTCTGCAGCCACCACTAGGGGGAGCTCCCTGTATACAGAGATACATGATAAGATCCTGTCTGCAGCCACCACTAGGGGGAGCTCCCTGTATACAGAGATATATGATAAGATTTTGTCTGCAGCCACCACTAGGGGGAGCTCCCTGTATACAGAGATACATGATAAGATTCTGTCTGAAGCTATCACTAGGGGGAGCTCCCTGTATACAGAGAAACATGATATGATTCTGTCTGCAACCACCAATAGGGGGAGCTCCCTGTGTACATTGAAACATGATAAGATCCTGTCTGCAGTTACCACTAGGGGAAGCTCCCTGTATATAGAGATACAGGATAAGATCCTGTCTGCAGCCACCACTAGGGGGAGCTCCCTGTATACAGAGATACATGATAAGATCCTGTCTGCAACCACCACTAGGGGGAGCTCCCTGTATACAGAGAAACATGATATGATTCTGTCTGCAGCCACCAATAGGGGGAGCTCCCAGTGTACAGTGATACATGATAAGATCCTGTCTGCAGTCACCACTAGGGGAAGCTCCCTGTATATAGAGATACAGGATAAGATTCTGTCTGCAGTCACCACTAGGGGGAGCTCCCTGTATACAGAGATACATGATAAGATTCTGTCTACAGCCACCACTAGGGGGAGCTCCCTGTATACAGAGATACATGATAAGATTCTGTCTACAGCCACCACTAGGGGGAGCTCCCTGTATACAGAGATACATGATAAGATCCTGTCTGCAGCCACCACTAGGGGGAGCTCCCTGTATACAGAGATACATGATAAGATCCTGTCTGCAGCCACCACTAGGGGGAGCTCCCTGTATAAAGAGATACATGATAAGATTCTGTCTGCAGCCACCACTATGGGAGCTCCATGTATACAGAGATACATGATAAGATCCTGTCTGCAGCCACCACTAGGGGGAGCTCCCTGTATACAGAGATACATGATAAGATCCTGTCTCCAGCCACCACTAGGGGGAGCTCCCTGTATACAGAGATACATGATAAGATCCTGTCTGTAGCCACCACTAGGGGAGCTCCCTGTATATAGAGAAACATGATACGATTCTGTCTGCAGCCACCACTAGGGGGAGCTCCCTGTATAAAGAGATACATGATAAGATTCTGTCTGCAGTCACCACTAGGGGGAGCTCCCTATATACAGAGATACATGATAAGATTCTGTCTGCAGCTATCACTAGGGGGAGCTCCCTGTATACAGAGATACATGATAAGATGCTGTTTGTATCCACCACTAGGGGGAGCTCCCTGTATACAGAGATATATGATAAGATTCTGTCTGCAGCCACCACTAGGGGAAGCTCCCTGTATACAGAGATACTTGATACGATTCTGTCTGCAGCCACCACTAGGTGGAGCTCCCTGTATACAGAGATATATGATAAGATTCTGTCTGCAGCCACTACTAGGGGGAGCTCCCTGTATACAGAGAAACATGATACGATTCTGTCTGCAGTCACCACTAGGGGGAGCTCCCTGTATAGAGAGATACATGATAAGATCCTGTCTGCAGCCACCACTAGGGGAAGCTCCCTGTATACAGAGATACATGATACGATTCTGTCTGCAGCCACCACTAGGGGGAGCTCCAATATAAAGAGATACATGATAAGATTCCGTCTGCAGCCACCACTAGGTGGAGCTTCGTATATAAAGAGATACATGATAAGATTCTGCCTGCAGCCACCACTAGGGGAGCTCCCTGTATACAGAGATATATGATAAGATTCTGTCTGCAGCACCACTAGGGGGAGCTCCCTGTATACAGAGATACATGATAAGATCCTGTCTGCAGTCACCACTAGGGGGAGCTCCCTGTATACAGAGATATATGATAAGATTCTGTCTGCAGCCACCACTAGGGGAAGCTCCCTGTATACAGAGATACATGATACGATTCTGTCTGCAGCCACCACTAGGGGGAGCTCCAATATAAAGAGATACATGATAAGATTCCGTCTGCAGCCACCACTAGGTGGAGCTTCGTATATAAAGAGATACATGATAAGATTCTGCCTGCAGCCACCACTAGGGGAGCTCCCTGTATACAGAGATATATGATAAGATTCTGTCTGCAGCCACCACTAGGGGGAGCTCCCTGTATACAGAGATACATGATACGATTCTGTCTGCAGCCACCACTAGGGGGAGCTCCAATATAAAGAGATACATGATAAGATTCCGTCTGCAGCCACCACTAGGTGGAGCTTCGTATATAAAGAGATACATGATAAGATTCCGCCTGCAGCCACCACTAGGGGAGCTCCCTGTATACAGAGATATATGATAAGATTCTGTCTGCAGCCACCACTAGGGGAGCTCCCTGTATACAGAGATACATGATAAGATCCTGTCTGCAGCCACCACTAGGGGGAGCTCCCTGTATACAGTGATACATGATAAGATCCTGTCTGCAGCCACCACTAGGGGGAGCTCCCTGTATACAGAGATACATGATAAGATCCTGTCTGCAGCCACCACTAGGGGGAGCTCCATGTATACAGAGATACATGATAAGATCCTGTCTGCAGACACCACTAGGGGGAGCTCCATGTATACAGAGATACATGATAAGATCCTGTCTGCAGCCACCACTAGGGGGAGCTCCCTGTATACAGAGATACATGATAAGATCCTGTATGTAGCAACCACTAGGGGAGCTCCATGTATACAGAGATACATGATAAGATCCTGTCTGCAGACACCACTAGGGGGAGCTCCATGTATACAGAGACACATGATAAGATCCTGTCTGCAGCCACCACTAGGGGGCGCTCCCTGTTTACAGAGATACATGATAAGATCCTGTCTGTAGCCACCACTAGGGGAGCTCCCTGTATATAGAGATACATGATAAGATTCTGTCTGCAGTCACCACTAGGGGAAGCTCCCTGTATACAGAGATACATCATAAGATTCTGTCTGCAGCTATCACTAGGGGGAGCTCCCTGTATACAGAGATACATGATAAGATCCTGTCTGTAGCCACCACTAGGGGAAGCTCCCTGTATACAGAGATACATGATAAGATTCTGTCTGCAGCTATCACTAGGGGGAGCTCCCTGTATACAGAGATACATGATAAGATCCTGTCTGTAGCCACCACTAGGGGAGCTCCCTGTATATAGAGAAACATGATACGATTCTGTCTGCAGCCACCACTAGGGGGAGCTCCCTGTATAAAGAGATACATGATAAGATTCTGTCTGCAGTCACCACTAGGGGAGCTCCCTGTATACAGAGATACATGATAAGATTCTGTCTGCAGTCACCACTAGGGGGAGCTCCCTATATACAGAGATACATGATAAGATTCTGTCTGCAGCTATCACTAGGGGGAGCTCCCTGTATACAGAGATACATGATAAGATGCTGTTTGTATCCACCACTAGGGGGAGCTCCCTGTATACAGAGATATATGATAAGATTCTGTCTGCAGCCACCACTAGGGGAAGCTCCCTGTATACAGAGATACATGATACGATTCTGTCTGCAGCCACCACTAGGTGGAGCTCCCTGTATACAGAGATATATGATAAGATTCTGTCTGCAGCCACTACTAGGGGGAGCTCCCTGTATAGAGAGATACATGATAAGATCCTGTCTGCAGCCACCACTAGGGGAAGCTCCCTGTATACAGAGATACATGATACGATTCTGTCTGCAGCCACCACTAGGGGGAGCTCCAATATAAAGAGATACATGATAAGATTCCGTCTGCAGCCACCACTAGGTGGAGCTTCGTATATAAAGAGATACATGATAAGATTCTGCCTGCAGCCACCACTAGGGGAGCTCCCTGTATACAGAGATATATGATAAGATTCTGTCTGCAGCCACCACTATGGGGAGCTCCCTGTATACAGAGATACATGATAAGATCCTGTCTGCAGTCACCACTAGGGGGAGCTCCCTGTATACAGAGATATATGATAAGATTCTGTCTGCAGCCACCACTAGGGGAAGCTCCATGTATACAGAGATACATGATAAGATTCTGTCTGCAGCCATCACTAGGGGGAGCTCCCTGTTTACAGGGATACATGATACGATTCTGTCTGCAGCCACCACTAGGGGGAGCTTCGTATATAAAGAGATACATGATAAGATTCTGTCTGCAGTCACCACTAGGGGGAGCTTCGTATATAAAGAGATACATGATAAGATTCCGTCTGCAGCCACCACTAGGTGGAGCTTCGTATATAAAGAGATACATGATAAGATTCTGTCTGCAGTCACCACTAGGGGGAGCTTCCTGTATATAGAGATACATGATAAGATCCTGTCTGCAGCCACCACTAGGGGGAGCTCCCTGTATACAGAGATACATGATAAGATTCTGTCTACAGCCACCACTAGGGGGAGCTCCCTGTATACAGAGATACATGATAAGATCCTGTCTGCAGCCACCACTAGGGGGAGCTCCCTGTATACAGAGATACATGATAAGATCCTGTCTGCAGCCACCACTAGGGGGAGCTCCCTGTATACAGAGAAACATGATACGATTCTGTCTGCAGCCACCAATAGGGGGAGCTCCCTGTATACAGAGATACATGATAAGATTCTGTCTGCAGCCACCACTAGGGGGAGCTCCCTGTATACAGAGATACATGATAAGATTCTGTCTGCAGTCACCACTAGGGGGAGCTCCCTGTATACAGTGATACATGATAAGATCCTGTCTGCAGCCACCACTAGGGGGAGCTCCCTGTATACAGAGATACATGATAAGATGCTGTTTGTATCCACCACTAGGGGGAGCTCCCTGTATACAGAGATATATGATACGATTCTGTCTGCAGCCACCACTAGGTGTAGCTCCCTGTATACAGAGATATATGATACGATTCTGTCTGCAGCCACCACTAGGGGGAGCTCCCAATATAAAGAGATACATGATAAGATTCTGCCTGCAGCCACCACTAGGGGAGCTCCCTGTATACAGAGATATATGATAAGATTCTGTCTGCAGCCACCACTAGGGGGAGCTCCCTGTATACAGAGATACATGATAAGATCCTGTTTGCAGTTACCACTAGGGGGAGCTCCCTGTATACAGAGATACATGATAAGATTCTGTCTGCAGCCACCACTAGGGGGAGCTCCCTGTATACAGAGATACATGATAAGATTCTGTCTGCAGCCACCACTAGGGGGAGCTCCCTGTATACAGAGATACATGATAAGATTCTGTCTGCAGCCACCACTAGGGGGAGCTCCCTGTATACAGAGATATATGATAAGATTCTGTCTGCAGCCACCACTAGGGGGAGCTCCCTGTATACAGAGATACATGATAAGATCCTGTTTGCAGTTACCACTAGGGGGAGCTCCCTGTATACAGAGATATATGATAAGATTCTCTCTGCAGGTGAAAAATTATTTTTGGGAAAGAGGAGATGCCAACTAATAGTGATCACCAAAATGATCAAGAAATAAATAAATAGATAGTGATCAATAGCAATATCAATCTATGAAAATATGTCAATTTATTAAATACAAATGTTTCCTGACACATATACATGTAGTAACAAACTAACAAACATATAAAACACCATAAAATAGTGGAAAAACACCACTGTCTAAGGAGCCAGCTGATACATTATAATAGAATCACGTATATAATGATACAACAAATACTATATATGATAATTCAATGAATGAAGAAATACAGAGCGCACAGGCTCAGTGCAATATCTGTGATGGTCAATGATGCCGAGACCCTGCAATGCACTAGTTAAATAACAGGGTAAATGTGTAAAGGCAAGTGAAGCACATAAAAGGCTGAAAAGGCAGAGTATGGCAAAAAGCAGTACCTGTTTCCCCACACTGAATGGTGCCCCCACAAGGATAAAAGTACGATCCTAATGGATAACCAAATAGGTCCCTACAGCTAACATAAGCTAATGACCACAGCGGAACCTAAAGCACTAAATAAGGGGATGATACCAGAAAGTGAGAGCCTGTGCTGAAAAAAATATAATAAGAACAGCTGGCGCCGCGGAGCCCAACGCGTGTCGCCACTCACGGTGGCTTCATCAGGGGCATATGCAAGAAACATTCTAATGTCAGTTGATATAACAGCCAGTTAATAAGATAATTGTGGAATTTACCATGAGGACAGCTGTGGAAGATTTATGGTGGAAAATTCTCTCTGCAGTCACCACTAGGGGAAGCTCCCTGTATACAGAGATACAAGATAAGATTCTGTCTGCAGCCACCACTAGGGGGAGCTCCCTGTATACAGAGATACAAGATAAGATTCTCTCTGCAGTCACCACTAGGGGGAGCTCCCTGTATACAGAGATACATGATAAGATTCTCTCTGCAGTCACCACTAGGGGAAGCTCCCTGTATACAGAGATACATGATAAGATTCTGTCTGCAGCCACCACTAGGGGGAGCTCCCTGTATACAGAGATACATGATAAGATTCTGTCTGCAGTCACCACTAGGGGGAGCTCCCTGTATACAGAGATACATGATAAGATTCTGTCTGCAGTCACCACTAGGGGGAGCTCCCTGTATACAGAGATACATGATAAGATTCTGTCTGCAGTCACCACTAGGGGGAGCTCCCTGTATATAGAGAAACATGATAAGATCCTGTCTGTAGTCACCACTAGGTGGAGCTCCCTGTATACAGAGATACATGATAAGATTCTGTCTGCAGCCACCACTAGGGGGAGCTCCCTGTATACATGGATACATGATAAGATTCTGTCTGCAACCACCAATAGGGGGAGCTCCCTGTATACAGAGATACATGATAAGATTCTGTCTGCAGTCACCACTAGGGGGAGCTCCCTGTATACAGAGATACATGATAAGATTCTGTCTGCAGTCACCACTAGGGGGAGCTCCCTGTATACAGAGATACATGATAAGATCCTGTCTGCAGCCACCACTAGGGGGCGCTCCCTGTATACAGAGATACATGATAAAATTCTGTCTGCAGCCACTACTAGGGGGAGCTCCCTGTATACAGAGAGATACATGATAAGATTCTGTCTGCAGCCACCACTAGGGGGAGTTTCCTGTATACAGAGATACATGATAAGATTCTGTCTGCAGTCACCACTAGGGGGAGCTCCCTGTATACAGAGATACATGATAAGATTCTGTCTGCAGTCACCACTAGGGGGAGCTCCCTGTATACAGAGATACATGATAAGATCCTGTCTGCAGCCACCACTAGGGGGCGCTCCCTGTATACAGAGATACATGATAAGATTCTGTCTGCAGCCACCACTAGGGGGAGTTTCCTGTATACAGAGATACATGATAAGATCCTGTCTGCAGCTACCACTAGGGGGAGCTCCCTGTATATAGAGATACATGATAAGATCCTGTCTGCAGCCACCACTAGGGGGAGCTCCCTGTATACAGAGAGATACATGATAAGATTCTGTCTGCAGCCACCACTAGGGGGAGTTTCCTGTATACAGAGATACATGATAAGATCCTGTCTGCAGCTACCACTAGGGGGAGCTCCCTGTATATAGAGATACATGATAAGATCCTGTCTGCAGCCACCACTAGGGGGAGCTCCCTGTATATAGAGATACATGATAAGATCCTGTCTGCAGCCACCACTAGGGGGAGCTCCCTGTATACAGAGATACATGATAAGATCCTGTCTGCAGCTACCACTAGGGGGAGCTCCCTGTATATAGAGATACATGATAAGATCCTGTCTGCAGCCACCACTAGGGGGAGCTCCCTGTATATAGAGATACATGATAAGATCCTGTCTGCAGCTACCACTAGGGGGAGCTCCCTGTATATAGAGATACATGATAAGATCCTGTCTGCAGCCACCACTAGGGGGAGCTCCCTGTACACAGAGATACATGATAAGATTCTGTCTGCAGCCACCACTAGGGGGAGCTCCCTGTATACAGAGATACATGATAAGATTCTCTCTGAAGCCACCACTAGGGGGAGCTCCCTGTATACAGATATACATGATAAGATCCTGTCTGCAGCCACCACTAGGGGGAGCTCCCTGTATACAGAGATATATGATAAGATCCTGTCTGCAGTTACCACTAGGGGGAGCTCCCTGTATACAGAGATACAAGATAAGATCCTGTCTGCAGCCATCACTAGGGGGAGCTCCCTGTATATAGATAAATGGAGCTGATATTAATACCCATGTTATATGTTATATCTGTTATATCTGTGGGCAGTGAGCGCCCCTTGTGGTTTGTGCACCAGCAATAATTCTGTCCTGTATGAGGGAGTCACGGTCCTCAGAAAGGAATGGGGACGGATTTCTTTTACACGAGCTATACGGTGACATTGGGGACTTGTCCCCCATAATGAACATAGCAGCACTGACCCTGTTAGTGGTACGGCGCCTGAGAAAACACTTAATTTGAATGTAAATTCGGTGTCTTCGGTGGACCCTTGGTGTGGCCAGCAGTTTGCTGCACCTTTACACCCCCTCATTTTGTATGTTGGGGATCGTCCCCGCTTCAGACTCGACACCTCTTGCTTCCTAAAGTGAGCAGTGTTGGAGCACACGTGTGCGTGCATGCGGCCAGGCTCAGGCGGTGTCCTGGTGGTGGCTGATGGGTGCGCACATGTATGAGTCCAGGCAGGACTCGCTCCAGCACGCTAATACTTCCCATCAGAAGCCGGAGAAATCTCCAAAATGCGGTATTTTTGCATTCTCCCTATTGAAGCTCCTTTAAGCTCAAACAGGTGGATTCCTGCGGAGGATGAGGGGAGCGTGCAGAGAGGGTGGTGTGATGTTCATCGCCTGGTCACTGGGAAGATGTTCTGCGGGAATTCCCAGCGTGCAGCGGCTCGGTGCAGCTATCTTTTAGGAAAACACATGACTTCTGTGATTCACTGGCGTTCATCATTAGCTGCTGGCTCCTCATTGAAGCACATGCTGATAATGATTGCTGCAGACATGAAGCCCCCCATGTTCCCACATTTACTACTGGTCATTACTTGGGCAGCTGCAGGTGAGAACCACGTGCCGTATGTATAAGACATATGTATCAGGTGCAGTATTACTGTGTATTCTGAGTGTGAGCTCACTGGACAAAGCCTCTACTTCTCGCCATCGTCACATGTGGGACACTGTCATAAGTGTTAGGTGCTATGGGGAAAACCGTGGTCACAGGGGAAGAATGGTAGTTTCAGTGTTTGTTTCTTAATTACTGTGACATGACATTTAATTAAATGATGTGATAACACATATCAATGCTCATCATGCATTGATCCAAAGGATAACGATATACACACAAAACATAGGACTGTACATGACAGTGTGACATATCTACTGAACATGGGTGGGACCATTGAATACAAGTATGCTATATGAACCCTCGCTACACTACAAGTGACTCGCTTTACGTGTAAAATATTTATTTATGTAAACATTTTTTGTCAGATTAGGATAAGGTTATATGTCAGGGAACTGCCATGGGGTCTATTACTACCCCGTGACTCTAATCATCCAAATATTATACAAATAGTTTATAGTATTATGACATACTGTATTTAGAGTGTCTTAGGTTATAATTTCACCCTGGTCAGGACTTTCTTCTCCTTGTTTCTCTTTACATTCTTTGTCTTTCTCCCATATACTGTATCCTGTATTATAGTCCACAGCACAATATGATAATAGATAATTATATTAGTGTGCATTACGTGAAGTATGGAGGTTTTTTATAACTATCATTGCAGAGTTTCAGATAAGTTATGTTTTTAAAAGATTAAAAGAAAAACACATGTGACGTGACCCTCTGCATGCTGCGCAGAGCCCACCCTGCCTATGCCACAGTTTCATCCTATATTAATATGATCGGTCATCGCACTTTGTAGAACATTCACATATTTTGTAGGGGAAAGTGAAAAAAGAAAGAAAAGGTAATTTTTTGTGCTTTTGTATCATTACATCATTGTCAGAATTACTTAGATACACAAATGTGTCATTTTACAAGTGTTATCTTCAGTTGGCAAATATCAGATTTATAAAATGTGTCTGGGTCCTAAATGGGGGTCTCAAAATATAATAAAATAGAAAGTAAAAACAATCAGTAAGGAAGGTGTGCCAATGGGGCATGGTCTCGCATTCTGTGATCATTTATGGGAAATGACTCATAAATTACTTGAAATCACTGACACAGACATTATTTAATAAGGGATTTCCAATTCATACTGAAACAGAAAATCACAGATCATCATTTCCCACAGACTGCTTCCAAGATGGTGCACCCCACGTTCCTGCCTATATGTGTATTTATTGCTTGTGCCGCTGTAGGTGAGGACTGCTTGCTTTATATAGTCTTATATATATGATACTTCTTCTACTTATATGTCAGATGTGGGATTACTGTGGTCACCGAGGCTGAGATCACTGAGTAACTGTTTATGATCTCATTTTGCTGCAATCATTTACCCAATGGACTTTTGGTCGGAATGGGGAAACATAATTACAATGGTATTGTAGGTCTGGCAGAGAACACAATATGGGTATGTACATTGTTGTGTAACAATGGCTTCTGTACATGGGTTGTGTTGGGTCCCAGTGATTTGGGTGCGATGTAAATATAAGCTCGCTGCAGTATATGTGACTTATCGTAAGTGCAAGAGATACTTTTCTATGTAGCTTTAGTTCCTAACACAAAGGTTAGTTTATATATTAGGGGACTGCCATGGGGTCCATAATCACCTCAACCTAATATGAACAAATAATTTTTATAATAATGACTTTGGTGAATGCTGATAGCTATAGTGCTCACCATTTTAAGATTATATTGGGTTCAGTTCTCTCTTTCCTTAAAGGGATTTTCCCTCGAGCAAATATTCTCTTTACATTTTTTGTCTTTATGTAATACAGCTGTATGATTATTAAATTAACAATGTAACATTACAGTCATTATGTGGATATTTTAGTGAATGATGCAACTTGTTGAATGTTCATGTTTAATGTATTAAATCAATAAATAATTCTATTTGTGGAAAATGGTGTACAGAGATTAAATATATATAATATATACCTTAGCTTGGGACCCTGATCCAATTATTAGGGCAACTGAGGTATCTAGGTACTAACTTACATATGGCATTAATATCTGCATTCACATTCTCTACTGCTATGTACAACTCTGCATAACAAGGAGGTGCTAGTATATAAATGTAATAATAAAGTAGGAGAATGGAGGCGCTCTACAGCTATTGTAGTACAATAAGTCTCAGCAAGGTCATTCTCCTCCACCCAAACTCTCATCACTTACCATCACAGTCCATCCAGGGACCTTGTACCATCTCGGATCTCACCGATCAGTCACTGATACTGAATATTAATAAATACCAAACCCAATCCATCCTATCATTGTCATCACGGGCTGTGTACGATACCAGTCTGATCAGCTGTTCAGTTCTGGTTCTGTTCATGCACGGTGCTTCTGGTGGAGTTCTGCTTCTCTTCATTAGCCGTGTTTCTGTCATAGCTCTGGTTCCGTCCACTGCTTATGGTGGAGATCTGGTTCTGTCTGTTGATTCTGCTGTAGCTCTGGTTCTGTAGATCTGGTTCTGTCCATTGTTTTTGTTGGAACTCTTGTTCTATCTAGCTGTATTTTAGTCCAGTATGCTTCTGATTGAGCTCTGGTTTTGTCCGTTGGTTCTGGTGGTGCTCTTTTTAAGTCTAGTATTCTTTTGATGGAGCTCTGGTTCTGGTTCTGTCCATTGGTTTTCGAGAGTTCTGTTTTAGTCCATACACTGTGCTTCTGGCAGAGCTCTATCCCTGTCCATTGGTTATGGTAGAGTATTGGTTCTGTCCATCAGTTCTGTTGGAGCTCTTGCTGTCTCACAACTCTGGTTCTGTCCATAGGTTATCTTGGAGCTCTGGTTCTGTCCATAGCTTGTCTTGGAGCTCTGGTTCTCTCCATAGGTTGTCTTGGAGCTCTGGTTCTGTTCATAAGTTGTCTTGGAGCTCGGGTTCTCTTCATAGGTTGTCTTGGAGCTCTGGTTCTGTCCATAGGTTGTCTTGGAGCTCTGGTTCTGTCCATTGGTTCTTCTGGAGCTCTGGTTCTGTCCATTGGTTCTTCTGGAGCTCTGGTTCTGTCCATAGGTTGTCTTGGAGCTCTGGTTCTGTACATTGGTTCTTCTGGAGCTCTGGTTCTGTCCATAGGTTATCTTGGAGCTCTGGTTCTGTCCATAGGTTCTTCTGGAGATCTGGTTCTGTCCATAGGTTATCTTGAGGCTCTGGTTCTGTCCATAAGTTCTTCTAGAGCTCTGGTTCTGTCCATAGGTTGTCTTGGAGCTCTGGTTCTGTCCATAGGTTGTCTTGGAGCTCTGGTTCTGTCCATAGGATGTCTTGGAGCTCTGGTTCTGTCCATAGGTTCTTCTGGAGCTCTGGCTCTGTCCATAGGTTATCTTGGAGCTCTGGTTCTGTCCATAGGTTGTCTTGGAGCTCTGGTTCTGTCCATCGGTTCTTCTGGAGCTCTGGTTCTGTCCATAGGTTGTCTTGGAGCTCTGGTTCTGTCCATAGGTTGTCTTGGAGCTCTGTTTCTGTCAATAGGTTGTCTTGAAGCTCTGGTTCTGTCCATCGGTTCTTCTGGAGCTCTGGTTCTGTTCATAGGTTGTCTTGGAGCTCTGGTTCTGTCTATAGGTTCTTTTGGAGCTCTGGTTCTGTCCATAGGTTGTCTTGGAGCTCTGGTTCTGTCTATAGGTTATTTTGGAGCTCTGGTTCTGTCCATAGGTTGTCTTGGAGCTCTAGTTCTGTCCATAGGTTCTTCTGGAGCTCGGGTTCTGTCCATATCTTGTCTTGGAGCTCTGGTTCTGTAGAGTGTTTCTAGCTGTTCTTCCTTCCAGTCTCAGGAGTCACTGATCATCACTCGGTGTCCGGTCTGCGGAGCTGCGACCTCTCTTCTGTGGAAAGTCCCGGACTTCACGTCTTATATACCGGCCGATCCACCCTGTGTAATAATGAAACAAGATCTCTGCAAACAACACAGAAATAGGAACCGCGGAGAACGTTCCGGAAGACGCAATAGTGAAAGAGAAACGTATCAAAAACATTCAGAAACTGCAACCCCCAGATATGTCATCACTGGTGTCCTGACACCCCGACAATGAGCAGCAGACACATGAGCAGCAGACACATCAGCTTCAGAGCTGCACTCACTATTCTGCTGTTACATCGTGTCTTATCCTCCAGTCACCTCCAGAGCTGCACTCACTATTCTGCTGTTACATCATGTCTATCCTCCAGTCACCTGCAGAGCTGCAATCACTATTCTACTGTTACATCATGTCTTATCTTCCAGTCACCTCCAGAGCTGCAGCCACTATTCTGCTGTTATATCGTGTCTTATTCTCCAGTCACCTGCAGAGCTGCAGTCGCTATTCTGCTGTTACATCATGTCTTATCTTCCAGTCACCTCCAGAGCTGCAGTCACTATTCTGCTGTTACATTGTGTCTTATCCTCCAGTCAGCTCCAGAGCTGCAGTCACTATTCTGCTGTTACATCGTGTCTTATCCTCCAGTCACCTCCAGAGCTGCACTCACTATTCTGCTGTTACATCGTGTCTTATCCTCCAGTCACCTCCAGAGCTGCACTCACTATTCTGCTGTTACATCATGTCTTATCCTCCAGTCACCTGCAGAGCTGCAATCACTATTCTGCTGTTACATCAGGTCTTATCTTCCAGTCACCTCCAGAGCTGCAGTCACTATTCTGCTGTTACATCGTGTCTTATTCTCCAGTCACCTGCAGAGCTGCAGTCACTATTCTGCTGTTACATCATGTCTTATCTTCCAGTCACCTCCAGAGCTGCAGTCACTATTCTGCTGTTACATTGTGTCTTATCCTCCAGTCACCTCCAGAGCTGCAGTCACTATTCTGCTGTTACATCGTGTCTTATCCTCCAGTCACCTCCAGAGCTGCACTCACTATTCTGCTGTTACATCGTGTCTTATCCTCCAGTCACCTCCAGAGCTGCACTTACTGTTCTGCTGTTACATCAATTCTTATCCTCCAGTCACCTCCAGAGCTGCACTCACTATTCTGCTGTTAAATCATGTCTTATCCTCCAGTCACCTCCAGAGCTGCACTCACTATTCTGTTGTTACATCGTGTCTCATCCTCCAGTCACCACCAGAGCTGCACTCACTATTCTGCTGTTACATCATGTCTTATCCTCCAGTCACCTCCAGAGCTGCAGTCACTATTCTGCTATTAAATTGTGTTATCCTCCAGTCACCTCCAGAACTGCAGTCACTATTCTGATATTACATCGTGTCTTTTCCTCCAGTCACTTCCAGAGCTGCAATCACTATTCTGCTGTTACATCATGTCTTATCCTCCAGTCACCTCTAGAGCTGCACTCACTATTCTGCTATTAAATTGTGTTATCCTCCAGTCACCTCCAGAGCTGCAGTCACTATTCTGATATTACATCATGTCTTATCCTCCAGAGCAGCAGTCACAATTCTGCTGTTACATCGTGTCTTATCCTCCAGTCACCTCCAGAGCTGCAGCCACTATTCTTCTGTTACATCCTGTCTTATCCTACAGTCACCTCCAGAGCTGCAGTCACTATTCTGCTGTTACATCATGTCTTATCCTCCAGTCACCTCCAGAGCTGCACTCACTATTCTGCTGTTACATTATGTCTGATCCTCCAGTCACCTCCAGAGCTGCAGTCACTATTCTGCTGTTACATCAGGTCTTATCCTCTAGTCACCTCCAGAGCTGCAGGAACTATTTTGCTGTTACATCAGGTCTTATCCTCCAGTCACCTCCAGAGCTGCAGTCACTATTCTGCTGTTACTTCAAGTCTGATCCTCCAGACACCTCCAGAGCTGCTGTCACTATTCTGTTGTTACTTTGTCTTATCCTCTAGTCACCTCCAGAGCTGCAGCCACTATTCTTCTGTTACATCCTGTCTTATCATCCAGTCACCTCCAGAGCTGCAGTCACTATTCTGCTGTTACATTATGTCTGATCCTCCAGTCACCTCCAGAGCTGCAGTCACTGTTCTGCTGTTACATCATGTCTTATCCTCCAGTCACCTCCAGAGCTGCACTCACTATTCTGCTGTTACATTATGTCTGATCCTCCAGTCACCTCCAGAGCTGCAGTCACTCTTCTGCTGTTACATCATGTCTAATCCTCCAGTCACCTCCAGAGCTACAGCCACTATTCCTGCTTCGTTGAACTCTCCTGTTGTATAACAATATAACTGAGTGATCCGCTGTGATCACCACATGATGGAGATCTGGACTTCGCACAATCGTCTACATTGCACTGGCTGCCCCTACATCTCCTCCCTCATTACAGTGCACCGCCCCCTACATCTCCTCCCTCATTACAATGCACCGCCCCCTACATCTCCTCCCTCATTACAGTGCACCGCCCCCTACATCTCCTCCCTCATTACAGTGCACCGCCCCCTATATCTCCTCCCTCATTACAGTGCGGCGCCCCCTACATCTCCTCCCTCATTACAGTGAAGCGCCCCCTACATCTCCTCCCTCATTACAGTGCAGCGCCCCCTACATCTCCTCCCTCATTACAGTGAAGCGCCCCCTACATCTCCTCCCTCATTACAGTGAAGCGCCCCCTACATCTCCTCCCTCATTACAGTGCACCGCCCCCTACATCTCCTCCCTCATTACAGTGCGGCGCCCCGACATCTCCTCCCTCATTACAGTGCGGCGCCCCCTACATCTCCTCCCTCATTACAGTGCGGCGCCCCCTACATCTCCTCCCTCATTACAGTGCGGCGCCCCCTACATCTCCTCCCTCATTACAGTGCTGCGCCCCGACATCTCCTCCCTCATTACAGTGCGGCGCCCCCTACATCTCCTCCCTCATTACAGTGCAGTGCCCCCTACATCTCCTCCCTCATTACACTGCAGCGCCCCCTACATCTCCTCCCTCATTACAGTTCGGTGCCCCTTACATCTCCTCCCTCATTACAGTGAAGCGCCCCCTACATCTCCTCCCTCATTACAGTGCACCGCCCCCTACATCTCCTTCCTCATTACAGTGCTGCACCCCCTACATCTCCTCCCTCATTACAGTGCGGCGCCCCCTACATCTCCTCCCTCATTACAGTGCACCGCCCCCTACATCTCCTCCCTCATTACAGTGCACCGCCCCCTACATCTCCTTCCTCATTACAGTGCTGCACCCCCTACATCTCCTCCCTCATTACAATGCACCGCCCCCTACATCTCCTCCCTCATTACAGTGCACCGCCCCCTACATCTCCTCCCTCATTACAGTGCACCGCCCCCTATATCTCCTCCCTCATTACAGTGCGGCGCCCCCTACATCTCCTCCCTCATTACAGTGAAGCGCCCCCTACATCTCCTCCCTCATTACAGTGCAGCGCCCCCTACATCTCCTCCCTCATTACAGTGAAGCGCCCCCTACATCTCCTCCCTCATTACAGTGAAGCGCCCCCTACATCTCCTCCCTCATTACAGTGCACCGCCCCCTACATCTCCTCCCTCATTACAGTGCGGCGCCCCGACATCTCCTCCCTCATTACAGTGCGGCGCCCCCTACATCTCCTCCCTCATTACAGTGCGGCGCCCCCTACATCTCCTCCCTCATTACAGTGCGGCGCCCCCTACATCTCCTCCCTCATTACAGTGCTGCGCCCCGACATCTCCTCCCTCATTACAGTGCGGCGCCCCCTACATCTCCTCCCTCATTACAGTGCAGTGCCCCCTACATCTCCTCCCTCATTACACTGCAGCGCCCCCTACATCTCCTCCCTCATTACAGTTCGGTGCCCCTTACATCTCCTCCCTCATTACAGTGAAGCGCCCCCTACATCTCCTCCCTCATTACAGTGCACCGCCCCCTACATCTCCTTCCTCATTACAGTGCTGCACCCCCTACATCTCCTCCCTCATTACAGTGCGGCGCCCCCTACATCTCCTCCCTCATTACAGTGCACCGCCCCCTACATCTCCTCCCTCATTACAGTGCACCGCCCCCTACATCTCCTTCCTCATTACAGTGCTGCACCCCCTACATCTCCTCCCTCATTACAGTGCGGCGCCCCCTACATCTCCTCCCTCATTACAGTGCACCGCCCCCTATATCTCCTCCCCCATTACAGTGCGGCGCCCCCTACATCTCCTCCCTCATTACAGTGCGGCGCCCCCTACATCTCCTCCCTGTTTATTACATACCTATTCTCTATGCTCCGCAAGCGACTTTCCTCTAGCATCCGCACTGATCCGCACCTCACACAACGCTTCTCCTGAGCTGCACCTATTCTCTGGAATGCTCTACCCCAAGAAATTAGGATGAAACACAATTTACACAGTTTAAGGCGCTCCCTAAAAACACATGTGTTTAGGGCGGCCTATCATGTTTCCTAATCAAAGTCCTTTTAGATTCTTATAGCCCATTCATTATTTCTCCACCAAACTCCACCGCACCCAAAAAATAATGGCCGGTGACTACAAATAATGGCCGGTGACTACAGATACTGGCTGGTGACTACAGATACTGGCTGGTGACTACAAATACTGTCCGGTGACTACAAATACTGGCCGGTGACTACAGATACTGGCTGGTGACTACAGATACTGGCGGTGACTACAAATACTGGCCGGTGACTGCAGATACTGGCTACTGACTACAGATACTGGCTGGTGACTAAAGATACTGGCCGGTGACTACAGATGTGGACCGATGACTACAGACACTCGCCGGTGACTACAGATACTGGCTGGTGACTACAGATACTGGCCGGTGACTACAGATACTGGCTGGTGACTACAGATATTGGCTGGTGACTACAGATACTGGCTGGTGACTACAAATACTGGCCAGTGACTACAAATACTGGTTGGTGACTACAGATATTGACTGGTGACTACACATACTGGCTGGTGACTACAAATACTGGCCGGTGACTTCAGATACTGGCTGGTGACTACAAATACTGGCCGGTGACTACAGATACTGGCTGGTGACTACAGATACTGGCCGGTGACTTCAGATACTGGCTGGTGACTACAAATACTGGCCGGTGACTACAGATACTGGCCGGTGACTACAGATACTGGCCGGTGACTACAAATACTGGTTGGTGACTACAGATACTGGCTGGTGACTACACATACTGGCTGGTGACTACAAATACTGGCCGGTGACTTCAGATACTGGCTGGTGACTACAAATACTGGCCGGTGACTACAGATACTGGCTGGTGACTACAGATACTGGCTGGTGACTACACATACTGGCTGGTGACTACACATACTGGTTGGTAACTACACATACTGGCCGGTGACTACAAATACTGGCTGGTGACTACAGATACTGGCTGGTGACTACAAATACTGGTCGGTGACTACACATAATGGCCGGTGACTACAGATACTGGCTGGTGACTACACATACTGGCCGGTGACTACAGATACTGGCTGGTGACTACACATACTGGCTGGTGACTACAGACACTGGCTGGTGACTACAAATACTGGCTGGTGACTACAGATACTGGCTGGTGACTACAGATAGTGGCTTGTGACTACAAATAATGGCCGGTGACTACAAATAATGGCAGGTGACTACAGATAGTGGCCGGTGACAACAGATACTGGTCGGTGACTACAAATAGTGGCTGGTGACTACAGATACTGGCTGGTGACTGCAAATACTGGCTGGTGACTACAAATACTGGCTGGTGACTACAGATACTGGCTGCTGACTACAGATACTGGATGGTGACTACAGATACTGGCTGGTGACTACAAATACTGGCTGGTGACTACAGATTCTGGCCGGTGACTGCAGATACTGGCCGGTGACTACAGATACTGGCTGGTGACTACAGATACTGGCCGGTGACTGCAGAAACTGGCCGGTGACTGCAGATACTGGCCGGTGACTACAGATACTGGCTGGTGACTACAGATAGTGGCCGCTGACTACAAATATTAGCCGGTGACTACAGATACTGGCTACTGACTACAGATACTGGCTGCTGACTACAGATAGTGGATGGTGACTACAGATACTGGCCGGTGACTACAGATACTGGTTGGTGACTACAGATACTGGCCAGTGACTACAAATACTGGTTGGTGACTACAGATACTGGCCGGTGACTACAGATACTGGCTGGTGACTACAAATACTGGCCGGTGACTACACATACTGGCCGGTGACTACAAGTACTGGCCGGTGACTACAGATACTGGCTGGTGACTACAAATACTGGCCGGTGACTACACATACTGGCCGGTGACTACAAGTACTGGCCGGTGACTACACATACTGGCCGGTGACTACAAATACTGGTTGGTGACTACACATACTGGCCGGTGACTACAAATACTGGCCGGTGACTACACATACTGGCTGGTGACTACACATACTGGCTGGTGACTACAGATACTAGCTGGTGACTACAGATAGTGGCTTGTGACTACAAATAATGGCCGGTGACTACTAATAATGGCAGGTGACTACAGATACTGGTCGGTGACTACAATTAGTTACATAGTTACATAGTTTATAGGGCCGAAAAAAGACAAGCGTCCATCCAGTTCAGCCTATTTCTTGTGTACTGCAGCTATTCCGCAGCGTTGATCCAGGGGAAGGCAAAAAAAAACATGCGGTATAGGCCAATTTACATCATTGAGGAAAAATTCACTTCCCGACACCAATCTGGCAGTCAGATTAAATCCCTGGATTAATTAACTATCACTAAGCATAAGATGTAATTTTATTGTTCTCCAGAAAGGCGTCCAGGCCTCTCTTGAACTCATTAAGTGAGTTGGACATCACCACTTCCTCTCCCAGAGAGTTCCAGAGTCTCACGGCTCTGACCGTAAAGAATCCCCTTCTATGCTGGTGCAGGAACCTCCTTTCCTCCAGACGCATAGTGTGCCCCCTCGTCTTTGTCACCATCCTTGGTATAAACAGGTCATGGGAGAGATCTCTGTACTGCCCCCTGATGTATTTATACATGTTTATGAGGTCTCCCCTAAACCTTCTCTTTTCCAACGTAAATAGGCCTAATTTTGACAACCTCTCTGGGTATTCTAGTCCCTCCATTCGCTTTAGTGGCTGATGACTACAAATACTGGCCGGTGACTACAGATACTGGCTGGTGACTACAGATACTGGCTGGTGACTACAGATACTGGCTGGTAACTACAGACACTGGCCGGTGACTACAGATACTGGCCAGTGACTACAGATACGGGCTGGTGACTACAGATACTGGCTTGTGACTACAGATACTGGCTGGTGACTACAGATACTGGCCGGTGACTACTGATATTGGCTGGTGACTACAGATACTGGCTGGTAACTACAGATACTGGCCGGTGACTACAGATACTGACTGGTGACTACAGATACTGGCTGGTAACTACAGACACTGGCCGGTGACTACAGATACTGACTGGTGACTACAGATACTGGCTGGTAACTACAGACACTGGCCGGTGACTACAGATACTGGCCAGTGACTACAGATACTGGCTGGTGACTACAGATACTGACTGGTAACTACAGACACTGGCCGGTGACTACAGATACTGGCCAGTGACTACAGATACTGGCTGGTGACTACAGATACTGGCTGGTAACTACAGACACTGGCCGGTGACTACAGATACTGGCCAGTGACTACAGATACTGGCTGGTGACTACAGATACTGGCTGGTGACTGCAGATACTGGCTGGTAACTACAGACACTGGCCGGTGACTACAGATACGGGCTGGTGACTACAGATACTGGCTTGTGACTACAGATACTGGCTGGTGACTACAGATACTGGCCGGTCACTACTGATATTGGCTGGTGACTACAGATACGGGCTGGTGACTACAGATACTGGCTGGTAACTACAGATACTGGCTGGTAACTACAGACACTGGCCGGTGACTACTGATATTGGCTGGTGACTACAGATACTGGCCGGTGACTACAGATACGGGCCAGTGACTACAGATACTGGCTGGTGACTACAGATACTGGCCGGTGACTACAGATACGGGCTGGTGACTACAGATACTGGCCGGTGACTACAGATACTGGCTGGTGACTACAGATACTGGCCGGTGACTACAGATGCTGGCTGGTGACTACAGATACTGGCTTGTGACTACAGATACTGGCTGGTGACTACAGATACTGGCCGGTGACTACTGATACTGGCCGGTGACTACTGATATTGGCTGGTGACTACAGATACTGGCCGGTGACTACAGAAACTGGCTGGTGACTACAGATACTGGCTGGTGACTACAGATACTGGCCGGTGACTACTGATACTGGCCGGTGACTACTGATATTGGCTGGTGACTACAGATACTGGCCGGTGACTACAGAAACTGGCTGGTGACTACAGATACTGGCCGGTGACTACAGATACTGGCTGGTGACTAGAGATACTGGCCGGTGACTACAGATACTGTCTGGTGACTACAGATACTGGCCGGTGACAGCTAATATTGTCTGGTGACTACAGATACTGACCGGTGACTACAAATACTGGCTGGTGACTACAGATACTGGCCGGTGACTACAGATACTGGCTGGTGACTACAGATACTGGCCGGTGACTACAGATACTGGCTGGTGACTACAGATACTGGCCGGTGACTACAGATACTGGCTGGTGACTACAGATACTGGCCGGTGACTACAGATACTGGCTGGTGACTACAGATACTGGCCGGTGACTACAGATACTGGCTGGTGACTACAGATACTGGCCGGTGACTACAGATACTGGCTGGTGACTACAGATACTGGCCGGTGACTACAGATACTGGCTGGTGACTACAGATACTGGCCAGTGACTACAGATACTGGCTGATGACTACAGATACTGGCCGGTGACTACAGATACTGGCTGGTGGTGACTACAGATACTGGCCGGTGACTACAGATACTGGCTGGTGACTACAGATACTGGCCGGTGACTACAGATACTGGCTGGTGACTACAGATACTGGCTAGTGACTACAGATACGGGCTGGTGACTGCACATACTGGCTTGTGACTACAGATACTGGCCGGTGACTACAGATACTGGCTGGTGACTGCACATACTGGCCAGTGACTACAGATACTGGCTGGTGACTACAGATACTGGCCGGTGACTACAGATACTGGATGGTGACTACAGATACTGGCCAGTGACTACAGATACTGGCTGATGACTACAGATACTGGCTGATGACTACAGATACTGGCTGATGACTACATATACTGGCCGGTGACTACAGATACTGGCCAGTGACTACAGATACTGGCTGATGACTACAGATACTGGCCGGTGACTGCAGATACTGGCTGGTGACTACAGATACTGGCCGGTGACTGCAGATACTGGCCGGTGACTACAGATACTGGCTGGTGACTACAGATACTGGCCGGTGACTACAGAAACTGGCTGGTGACTACAGATACTGGCCGGTGACTACAGATACTGGCTGGTGACTATAGATACTGGCCGGTGACTACAGATACTGGCTGGTGACTACAGATACTGGCCGGTGACAACTAATATTGGCTGGTGACTACAGATACTGACCGGTGACTACAAATACTGGCTGGTGACTACAGATACTGGCCGGTGACTACAGATACTGGCTGGTGACTACAGATACTGGCCGGTGACTACAGATACGGGCTGGTGACTACAGATACTGGCCGGTGACTACAGATACTGGCTGGTGACTACAGATACTGGCCGGTGACTACAGATGCTGGCTGGTGACTACAGATACTGGCTTGTGACTACAGATACTGGCTGGTGACTACAGATACTGGCCGGTGACTACAAATACTGGCCGGTGACTACTGATACTGGCCGGTGACTACTGATATTGGCTGGTGACTACAGATACTGGCCGGTGACTACAGAAACTGGCTGGTGACTACAGATACTGGCCGGTGACTACAGATACTGGCTGGTGACTACAGATACTGGCCGGTGACTACAGATACTGTCTGGTGACTACAGATACTGGCCGGTGACAACTAATATTGTCTGGTGACTACAGATACTGACCGGTGACTACAAATACTGGCTGGTGACTACAGATACTGGCCGGTGACTACAGATACTGGCTGGTGACTACAGATACTGGCCGGTGACTACAGATACTGGCTGGTGACTACAGATACTGGCCGGTGATTACAGATACTGGCTGGTGACTACAGATACTGGCCGGTGACTACAGATACTGGCTGGTGACTACAGATACTGGCCGGTGACTACAGATACTGGCTGGTGACTACAGATACTGGCCGGTGACTACAGATACTGGCTGGTGACTACAGATACTGGCCGCTGACTACAGATACTGGCTGGTGACTACAGATACTGGCTAGTGACTACAGATACGGGCTGGTGACTGCACATACTGGCTTGTGACTACAGATACTGGCCGGTGACTACAGATACTGGCTGGTGACTGCACATACTGGCCAGTGACTACAGATACTGGCTGGTGACTACAGATACTGGCCGGTGACTACAGATACTGGATGGTGACTACAGATACTGGCCGGTGACTACAGATACTGGCTGATGACTACAGATACTGGCTGATGACTACATATACTGGCCGGTGACTACAGATACTGGCCAGTGACTACAGATACTGGCTGATGACTACAGATACTGGCCGGTGACTGCAGATACTGGCTGGTGACTACAGATACTGGCCGGTGACTGCAGATACTGGCCGGTGACTACAGATACTGGCTGGTGACTACAGATACTGGCCGGTGACTACAGAAACTGGCTGGTGACTACAGATACTGGCCGGTGACTACAGATACTGGCTGGTGACTACAGATACTGGCCAGTGACTACAGATACTGTCTGGTGACTACAGATACTGGCCGGTGACAACTAATATTGGCTGGTGACTACAGATACTGACCGGTGACTACAGATACTGGCCGGTGACTACAGATACTGGCTGGTGACTACAGATACTGGCCGGTGACTACAGATACTGGCTGGTGACTACAGATACTGGCCGGTGACTACAGATACTGGCTGGTGACTACAGATACTGGCCGGTGACTACAGATACTGGCTGGTGACTACAGATACTGGCCGGTGACTACAGATATTGGCTGGTGACTACAGATACTGGCCGGTGACTACAGATACTGGCTGGTGACTACAGATACTGGCCGGTGACTACAGATACTGGCTGGTGACTACAGATACTGGCCAGTGACTACAGATACTGGCTGATGACTACAGATACTGGCCGGTGACTACAGATACTGGCTGGTGGTGACTACAGATACTGGCCGGTGACTACAGATACTGGCTGGTGACTACAGATACTGGCCGGTGACTACAGATACTGGCTGGTGACTACAGATACTGGCTATTGACTACAGATACGGGCTGGTGACTGCACATACTGGCTTGTGACTACAGATACTGGCCGGTGACTACAGATACTGTCTGGTGACTGCACATACTGGCCAGTGACTACAGATACTGGCTGATGACTACAGATACTGGCTTGTGACTACAGATACTGGCCGGTGACTACAGATACTGGCTGGTGACTACAGATACTTACCGGTGACTACAGATACTGGCTGGTGACTACAGATACTGGCCGGTGACTACAGATACTGGATGGTGACTACAGATACTGGCCAGTGACTACAGATACTGGCTGATGACTACAGATACTGGCTGGTGACTACAGATACTGGCCGGTAATGAGCCCTTGCAGCCTTTATCTATCCCATTCCCTCAGGATGGCTGGACCACCATTGTAAATAAGCCCCTGTACTTTGTGTCACCCCCACCTCATTGTAGATTGTCAGCTCTTACGAGCAGGGGCACAAGTGTTTCTGATTTTATTATTGTATTATCTTTAGCTGTTTCTCATGCCTGTTGTATATGAACCTCTGTATTGTAAAGCGCTGCGGAATATGTTGGTGCTATATAAAGATTATTATTTACTTACAAAGGCTAACCCCCCCCCCCCCTCCTGACCTTGTCCTGTTGTTACAGCTGAGGGATCGTTACAATGTATCAGTCTGGAGTGCTCAGTGAAGTAGAACTTCCCATACTGATACATTGTAACAGCTCCTCTGCAGTGTAGCAGGATGGGTCAGGAAAGTCACCTGCTCAGTAAAGCTTTGTGCCCATATCAGTAAATATCAACTCAAGTATCAACATCCAGGATTATACAAATAATATAAAAAACATAAATTCAAAAGTCAACATAAAGATAATAGCGTATTTCTCCTGGCCTAATGGATCATTAAGATTAAATGCAGTGTCGTCACACATACTGATTTCCATCCATGGCCAGGACTGTGCTTGGTCCTTTGCCTTTTAGTAGATGGTTGATGTTTTCCTTTGGTTGGTTCCATACTGATTTCCATTCATGGCCAGGACTGTGCTTGGTCCTTGGCCTTTTAGTAGATGGTTAATGATTTCCTTTGGTTGGTTCCATACTGATTTCCATCCATGGCCAGGACTGTGCTTGGTCCTTTGTCTTTTAGTAGATGGTTGATGATTTCCTTTGGTTGGCTCCATACTGATTGCCATTCATGGCCAGGACTGTGCTTGGTCCTTGGCCTTTTAGTAGATGGTTGATGATTTCCTTTGGTTGGTTCCATACTGATTTCCATCCATGGCCAGGACTGTGCTTGGTTCTTTGCCTTTTAGTAGATTTCCTTTGGTTTGTTCCATACTGATTTCCATCCATGGCCAGGACTGTGCTTGGTCCTTTGCCTTTTAGTAGATGGTTGATGATTTCCTTTGGTTGGTTCCATACTGATTTCCATCCATGGCCAGGACTGTGCTTGGTTCTTTGCCTTTTAGTAGATTTCCTTTGGTTGGTTCCATACTGATTTCCATCCATGGCCAGGACTGTGCTTGGTTCTTTGCCTTTTAGTAGATTTCCTTTGGTTGGTTCCATACTGATTTCCATCCATGGCCAGGACTGTGCTTGGTCCTTTGCCTTTTAGTAGATGGTTGATGATTTCCTTTGGTTGGTTCCATACTGATTTCCATCCATGGCCAGGACTGTGCTTGGTCCTTGGCCTTTTAGTAGATGGTTGATGTTTTCCTTTGGTTGGCTCCATACTGATTTCCATTCATGGCCAGGACTGTGCTTGGTCCTTGGCCTTTTAGTAGATGGTTGATGATTTCCTTTGGTTGGTTCCATACTGATTTCCATCCATGGCCAGGACTGTGCTTGGTTCTTTGCCTTTTAGTAGATTTCCTTTGGTTTGTTCCATACTTAATAGCTGTCTACAAATATGTCAAGGGCTGTCACATTGTAGAAGGATCATCTTTATTCTCATTTGCACAAGGAAAGACTAGAAGCAATGGGATGAAACTAAATGGAAGGAGACACAGATTAGATATTAGAAAAAACTTTTTGACAGTTAGGGTGATTAATGAGTGGAACAGGCTGCCACGAGAGGTGGTGAGTTCCCCTTCAATGGACGTCTTCAAACAGAGGCTGGACAGACATCTGTCTGAGATGATCTAGTGAATCCTGCTTTGAGCAGGGGGTTGGACCAGATGACCCAGGAGGTCCCTTCCAACTCTACCATTCTATGATTCTATGATTCTATGATACTGATTTCCATCCATGGACAGGACTGTGCTTGGTCCTTTGCCTTTTAGTAGATGGTTGATGATTTCCTTTGGTTGGTTCCATACTGATTTCCATCCATGGACAGGACTGTGCTTGATCCTTTGCCTTTTAGTAGATGGTTGATGATTTCCTTTGGTTGGTTCCATACTGATTTCTATCCATGGGCAGGATAGCCCTGAGCTTCTTTGCCTTTACACCCCCCTTTCTGGTAGCGGAGCAGGCAGCTGCTACACTTAGGTTGGTTCCATACTGGTTCTCCCTCCGTAGGCTTGTACTCTTTCTGCCTTGTACGTCCCATTCAAGTAGAAGTTCAGGCTTTTACATTTGTGTTGATTTTCTTTCTCAACTGTTTGCTAACAATGCAGGGATGATTAAAGGGCTTTGTCCATACTGGTCTGCACTCAAAGAATAGATTGCCCAAAGCTTTTGTACCTAGTATACCTCCTTCTTGTAGCAGAGTAGGCTTCTGTGAACCTTGGCTTGGTTCCAAACTGGTCTCCATCCATGGACTGGATAGTCCTGAGTTGTTTTTATTCCTGCCTATTCATGTAGGACAGTAGAAAGCTGTTATTCTTGGCTTGGTTCCATACTGCTTTCCATCCAAGGACAGGATAGTTGTGCACTTTTGGGCCTGGTACCTCTTATTATTGTAGGACGTTGTTACCATTGAGTTGGTTTTACACTGTGTGCCGAATTATTAGGCAAGTTGTATTTTAGAGGATTATATTTATTATTGATCAACAACTATGTTCTCAATCAACCCAAAAGACTCATAAATATCCAAGCTTAATATTTTTGGAAGCTGGAGTGGGTTTTTTTTAGATTTGGCTATCTTAGGAGGATATCTGTTTGTGCAGGTAACTATTACTGTGCAGAATTATTAGGCAACTTAATAAAAACCAAATATATTCCCATCTCACTTGTTTATTTTCACCAGGTAAACCAATATCAGTGCACAAAATTTAGAAATAAACATTTCTGACATGCAAAAACAAAAACCCAAAAAATTAGTGATGAATATAGCCACCTTTCTTTATGATGACACTCAACAGCCTTCCATCCATAGATTCTGTCAGTTGCTTGATCTGTTTTCGATCAACATTGCGTGCAGCAGCCACCACAGCCTCCCAGACACTGCTCCCAGAGGTGTACTGTTTTCCCTCCCTGTAGATCTCACCACAGCCTCCCAGACACTGCTCCCAGAGGTGTACTGTTTTCCCTCCCTGTAGATCTCACCACAGCCTCCTAGACACTGCTCCCAGAGGTGTACTGTTTTCCCTCCCTGTAGATCTCACATTTTATGATGGACCACAGGTTCTCTATGGGGTTCAGATCTGGTGAACAAGCGGGCCATGTCATTATTTTTTCTTCTTTTAGACCTTTACTGGCCAGCCACGCTGTGGAGTAGTTGGATGCATGTGATGGAACATTGTCCTGCATGAAAATCATGTTTTTCTTGAACGATACCAACTTCTTCCTGTACCACTGCTTGAAGAAGTTGTCTTCCAGAAACTGGTAGTAGGTCTGGGAGTTGAGCTTCACTCCATCCTCAACCCGAAAAGGTCCCACAAGTTCATCTCTGATGATACCAGCCCATACCAGTACCCCACCTCCACCTTGCTGGCGTCTGAGTCAGAGTGGAGTACTCTGCCCTTTATTGATCCAGCCTCTGGCCCATCCATCTGGCCCATCAAGAGTCACTCTCATTTCATCAGTCCATAAAACCTTTGAAAAATCAGTCTTAAGATATTTCTTGGCCCATTCTTGACGTTTTATCTTATGTTTCTTGCTCATAGGTGGTGGTTTTTCAGCCTTCCTTACCTTGGCCATGTCCCTGAGCATCGCACACCTTGTGCTTTTTGATACTCCAGTAACGTTGCAGCTCTGAAATATGGTAAAACTGGTGGCGAATGGCATCTTGGCAGCTTCACGCTTGATTTTCCTCAATTCATGGGCAGTTATTTTGCGCCTTTTTTTGGCCAACACGCTTCTTGCGACCCTGTTGGCTATTTGCCATGAAACGCTTGATTGTTCGGTGATCACGCTTCAAAAGTTTGGAAATTTCAAGACTGCTGCCTCCCTCTGCAAGACAGCTCACAATACTGGACTTTTCAGAGCCGTCAAATCTCTCTTCTGACCCATTTTACCAAAGGAAAGGAAGTTGCCTAATAATTAAGCCCACCTTATATAGGGTATTGATGTCATTAGACAACACCCCTCCTCATTACAGAGATGCACATCACCAGATTTACTTAATTGGTAGTTGGCTCTCAAGCCTATGCAGCTTGGAGTAGGACGACATGTAGAAAAAGTATCAGGTCATCAAAATACTCATGTGCCTAATAATTCTGCACACGGTGTATACTGATCCTCCCTGCTTGCACAGTTTACCCCTGAGTATCTTTACTGCACCTCTCATTCGTGTAGTTGTAACCTCTTGTTACTCCAGTTTGGTTTTCTATTTTGCTGTCCTAACGCTGTGCAGCACATCATTATTTGGGAAGGGAATAGACTCAACCCAGTATATAGTGAAAGGGAGCGCTCCGTTTAGAAAATGGTGCAGTCCTTACAGCACACTGTATCTCCAAGTACTGAATATGGGTTTTAGGACAGAACCTGCTTCTGCCAGGTACCAGCCTCTCCCACTGGCCTTCCCTTGTGACCTTAGGAGGCTAGTAAATGAGATGCAGCTCAGAGACCAAAAATGATGAGAGCCCCAATCTTAAGGATATCTTCCCCCTTTGTGGGTCCCAGGTAGGAGATATTAATGTCATATTTCCTATCATGATTTTAGCTTTCTATATATATGAGACATGGCATATACATTATTACCCACCTGGTCAATATGAATTCTGACTAAATGGGCACAGCAATGCGAGTGAATGTGTTGTGTTTGGAACTGTTCCACGAAATATGTCTTCCATATCTATCGAGCCTACACCTGTCACTAAAAAACAATTTTCACATCTGGCACACGACCCCGCAATATCTGGGACATTGTTCTGTTTTGCTTTGATGTCAGGAATGACACAAGTTCAGAGAAGTTTCACGAAGCTGATGATTCCTATTCGGACTGACCACTTCACATGAGACGGCTGCATCACAGCGGGGGTCATAGAGAGGGAGAGTGTCAGCTCTTCTTCCCATGGCCCTGATACACAATTCATAGTGAAGCCGTGCTACTATGGGTGATATGAGAGTGACACCCTGAGTGACTATGCCCGGCACCTCCTGTTCTTGTAGGTGTAGCCTCCAGTTTGTTTTTCTCTTTTGCTTTTCTAACACTGTGCAGCACATCACTAATGGGGAAGGGGATCAGACCCAACCTGATCTGCAGCTTTCCTTCCACAGACACCACAGCAGAGCTCTGTACTGTGTATAGTGCTTCCTTACTTGCAGCTTTTACTTACATGTTAATATGTTTTGGAACTTTCTTCTTTTTATGACTTTTTTTTTTTTTTAGGAAATGCTGAAATCAGATCACATGAGATGTATGGGGCCATTGGATCTTCTATAACTTTCCCTCCAGTAAATATCACTAAAGAAATGGTATATGATCTCAGAAAAGTCAGCCAGAGACTTATAGTGACTTATCACGGCAGCGAGAATATCCGACCACCGTATACCAATCGTGTCCACTTCTCCTCGAGAACTGGGGAAATTGAGATGAGAAACCTGACAGAAGACGACAGCGGCACGTATGAGCAAGTGGTGAACATGGAAGTGGTGGCTGTGATCCGTCTCTCTGTGATCGGTGAGTCTGGTGGACTAACCCTCCATCTCCCAGCATTCCCTCATAGGTCCTAATATGATCCAACCCCGACTCAATGTGACCTGCCCAAGGTAAAGTGAGGAGATTCCCCTAGTGGACGGCGAGTGGTGGTTGTGTTGGTGCCGTATAGGTGTGGACATCGGTGGAGTTGGCTGTCTCCATTTGTCGCCATTTCAATACTAATCCTCTACATTTTTATAGAGATGAAGGTGATGACTTTGATTTTATAGGAAAAAAGATTTGTGATACGAAATTCATGGAGACAGCGGGACAATTATACCGCAACCAGTTTGGCAATCGCTAAACCAGGGTGCGGAGTCTAAAGAACCCTTCACCAGTCTAGGTATGGACTTACCTGGTTGGACCCCCCAGGTCCCTGCCCTCTGTGTGTGCACGTATATATAACATTAGGCAGAGGCGTGGATACGAGATGTGGATACAGAGATATGGATAGCCAGGTCAGTACTGGGAAGGAAGGTTATGGTGGGTGAAAATACTCCGGATAACAAGTCATAGTCAAACTAGAGCAGCATAAGGAGAACAGTGCGGTATGAGGAATAGATCCAAAGAGGCAAGACAGGATTGGGACCACAGTCAGGACGTGCAGTCAGAATAGCAATACTGAGGCTCAGGCAGGGTCTGGAGCAGGGGTGGGCAATTAATTTTTCCAAGGGGCCACATGAGAAACTGGCACTGCTTTTGAGGGCCGAACCAGTCGGCTGAACTTAAAGGGGTGGTCCGAAACCAAAGGTGAATTTCATACTAAACATTTATCTAAATAATGTAATTTTCTAATCTCCTTTTTTTATATACTTCAATTGAAAATTCCCTAATATACCCTCTCCAGTCTGACTTCCAGTCTTTTTTTTTTAACCTCCAATGGCATTTTGTTTGGAATACTCACACAGGACGTCATAAGGTGGTAGAAGCTGTGGTCACTTCCGCAGCTTCTGACCCCTCCATGAAATGAAGTGGCATCAATTATGTCTGTTTCAGAGGTTGGGCTAG
Organism: Phyllobates terribilis; assembly: GCF_046119375.1. Classification (NCBI taxonomy): domain Eukaryota; kingdom Metazoa; phylum Chordata; class Amphibia; order Anura; family Dendrobatidae; genus Phyllobates; species Phyllobates terribilis. The sequence goes on along the minus strand of NW_027362761.1, from coordinate 1,237,901,021 downwards.
TCCCTGCTCTACTGATAATGCATCGGTTATAAATTATGACCTATGGACAGTATGAGCTCCCGGCACTATATTCCTTTGAATGAACAGTGACAGTGCACTCCCTTGCTGGCTCTAAAGAGAAGTGATGAGCCAGCAAGAGAGTGCGCTGTCAGTGGAAATTGTAAGGACACCACGCAGCAAGCAGGGACTAACCCAGACTCCGAAACAGAGGTCACTGATGGTGCTTCGTTTAAATGTGAGGAAAGCAGCGTCAGTGATCGCATCCTTTTCCCCTTGATGACGTCCCATGTGAGTATCCCAAAATGCACTGGAATTCTCAACGAAACATCATTGGATGAGAAAAAACAAACAAGAAGTTAGAGTAGAGAGGAAACGGTAGGGAATTTTTAATTGAACTGTACTAGATAAGTGATTGGATTGAATTAAATAGACATTTAGTATGAAATTTACCTTCTGTTTTAGGCCGCCCCTTTAATTCTGCTCAATATTAATTTTATCGCTTTATAAAAAGAAGGTGATTATATGATTACGTTTACACGAGCGATGTCATGACTGTCATCCAGAAAGGCAGACTATTTTTATCATCTGTATTGTGATCCATTTTTATATATCAGAAGTGAATAAAATGTACAAAAACAAATACAGTTTCGTATGATTGTAATGGAAATGTATCTGCAAAAATCAGATGCCACACAGATGATTAATATGGGATTCAATTTTTTTTTTGCAAACTCTGACTTCAATAAGTGAGTGTTATCCGATACACAGAAGAAACTGGTGTGTGCTGTGATCTTTTTCACACGGATATTTGGTCTGTGTTAGGCCACGGCCCCACTATCAGTATAAGGCCACGGCCCCACTATCAGTATAAGGACACAGCCCCACTATCTGTATAAGGCCACAGCCCCACTATCAGTATAAGGCCACAGCCCCACTATCTGTATAAGGCCACAGCCCCACTATCAGTATAAGGCCACAGCCCCACTATCTGTATAAGGCCACAGCCCCACTATCAGTATAAGGCCACAGCCCCACTATCAGTATAAGGCCACAGCCCCACTATCAGTATAAGGCCACAGCCCCACTATCAGTATAAGGCCACAGCCCCACTATCAGTATAAGGCCACAGCCCCACTATCTGTATAAGGCCACAACCCCACTATCAGTATAAGGCCACAGCCCCACTATCAGTATAAGGCCACAGCCCCACTATCTGTATAAGGCCACAGCCCCACTATCAGTATAAGGCCACAGCCCCACTATCAGTATAAGGCCACAGCCCCACTATCTGTATAAGGCCACAGCCCCACTATCAGTATAAGGCCACAGCCCCACTATCTGCATAAGGCCACAGCCCCACTATCTGTATAAGGCCACAGCCCCACTATCAGTATAAGGCCACAGCCCCACTATCTGTATAAGGCCACAGCCCCACTATCAGTATAAGGCCACAGCCCCACTATCTGTATAAGGCCACAGCCCCACTATCAGTATAAGGCCACAGCCCCACTATCAGTATAAGGCCACAGCCCCACTATCAGTATAAGGCCACAGCCCCACTATCTGTATAAGGCCACAGCCCCACTATCAGTATAAGGCCACAGCCCCACTATCAGTATAAGGCCACAGCCCCACTATCAGTATAAGGCCACAGCCCCACTATCTGTATAAGGCCACAGCCCCACTATCAGTATAAGGCCACAGCCCCACTATCAGTATAAGGCCACAGCCCCACTATCAGTATAAGGCCACAGCCCCACTATCTGTATAAGGCCACAGCCCCACTATCAGTATAAGGCCACAGCCCCACTATCAGTATAAGGCCACGGCCCCACTATCTGTATAAGGCCACAGCCCCACTATCAGTATAAGGCCACAGCCCCACTATCAGTATAAGGCCACAGCCCCACTATCAGTATAAGGCCACAGCCCCACTATCAGAATAAGGCCACAGCCCCACTATCTGTATAAGGCCACAGCCCCACTATCAGTATAAGGCCACAGCCCCACTATCTGTATAAGGCCACAGCCCCACTATCAGTATAAGGCCACAGCCCCACTATCAGTATAAGGCCACAGCCCCACTATCAGTATAAGGCCACAGCCCCACTATCTGTATAAGGCCACAGCCCCACTATCAGTATAAGGCCACAGCCCCACTATCAGTATAAGGCCACAGCCCCACTATCAGTATAAGGCCACAGCCCCACTATCAGTATAAGGCCACAGCCCCACTATCTGTATAAGGCCACAGCCCCACTATCTGTATAAGGCCACAGCCCCACTATCAGTATAAGGCCACAGCCCCACTATCAGTATAAGGCCACAGCCCCACTATCAGTATAAGGCCACAGCCCCACTATCAGTATAAGGCCACAGCCCCACTATCTGTATAAGGCCACAGCCCCACTATCAGTATAAGGCCACAGCCCCACTATCAGTATAAGGCCACAGCCCCACTATCAGTATAAGGCCACAGCCCCACTATCAGTATAAGGCCACAGCCCCACTATCAGTATAAGGCCACAGCCCCACTATCTGTATAAGGCCACAGCCCCACTATCAGTATAAGGCCACAGCCCCACTATCAGTATAAGGCCACAGCCCCACTATCAGTATAAGGCCACAGCCCACTATCAGTATAAGGCCACAGCCCCACTATCAGTATAAGGCCCACAGGCCCCACTATCTGTATAAGGCCACAGCCCCACTATCAGTATAAGGCCACAGCCCCACTATCAGTATAAGGCCACAGCCCCACTATCAGTATAAGGCCACAGCCCCACTATCAGTATAAGGCCACAGCCCCACTATCAGTATAAGGCCACAGCCCCACTATCTGTATAAGGCCACAGCCCCACTATCAGTATAAGGCCACAGCCCCACTATCATGTATAAGGCCACAGCCCCACTATCTGTATAAGGCCACAGCCCCACTATCAGTATAAGGCCACAGCCCCACTATCAGTATAAGGCCACAGCCCCACTATCTGTAGAAGGCCACAGCCCACTATCTAGTATAAGGCCACAGCCCCACTATCAGTATAAGGCCACAGCCCACATCTGTATAGGCCACAGCCCCACTATCTATGCCACCCCCCCACCCCACCCCCCTCCCCACCCCACCCGCCCCCCCCCCCAACCCCAGTACCCCCCCCCCCCACGTATCAGTATA